>NW_024033367.1:0-7948 GCF_002237135.1 Teleopsis dalmanni
TTATCCAAATGCACCTTTATATATAATTTGGGTGCCATCCAATTTGGCACGAATACGTTTGCCTACGATCTCTGCTGAAAACACTAAATCTTCTAAAATAAAATACACAGCAGTTAAACTACGCGAACGGATTATTGCACCGTCTTGTTTTTACGAAAACTTTGTAGTTACTCGTTCACTATCTAAGTCTTTACGGTGCTGATATAACTCTTCCTCTTCAAGTGGTCCTTGCAAACCCTTATGAAATATTTTTCTCATCCACCAGAAACTCCATCTCGAAAATATATTAGCGGTTGAGTAGGGATTCTTTGGGCGTTCAATTTTTCTTCTAGTCCGATTCATGTTAAATTTCTTTATTTACAGTTACGTTTGATTATGATAAACCAAAAATGTAGTAATAAATTCGAAGTTCAAGAAATGAAGATAACCGACACGAGCACCACTCAATATGGTAAATGCAACAAAAATTTTTTAAATCGTGAATAACAGTAAATAGCAATGCAAAAAATTTACAATATTTTTTCAATGTTACAACAAAACTTTATAGACAATGTACGGTAATTATGCGTACTCGTTCTCGTATTCGTACAACAGAAATTATTTTCAAATAATTCCTTATCCTTATGCAAATCATGCAAAATTGTTATATTATTCTGTTTAATGAATTATTATTATTTAGACATATTGAATTAATTGCTGCAAGTTAATTGCTAGACTCATTAAATTTGATGAATGTTACCAATATATGAATGAGCTACAATTCAGTTTGAGCAATGAAGCGTAAACGAAACATTGGACCACTAATTTTAAACAGCAAAAAACACAAGCGCAAAAAAAGATTTAATGAAATAAGTGTTATTTAACACTTACTTTGTGCTCAATGGTCGTTTGTAGATTCTTATCCAAATGCACCTTTATATATAATTTGGGTGCCATCCAATTTGGCACGAATACGTTTGCCTACGATCTCTGCTGAAAACACTAAATCTTCTAAAATAAAATACACAGCAGTTAAACTACGCGAACGGATTATTGCACCGTCTTGTTTTTACGAAAACTTTGTAGTTACTCGTTCACTATCTAAGTCTTTACGGTGCTGATATAAGTCTTCCTCTTCAAGTGGTCCTTGCAAACCCTTATGAAATATTTTTCTCATCCACCAGAAACTCCATCTCGAAAATATATTAGCGGTTGAGTAGGGATTCTTTGGGCGTTCAATTTTTCTTCTAGTCCGATTCATGTTAAATTTCTTTATTTACAGTTACGTTTGATTATGATAAACCAAAAATGTAGTAATAAATTCGAAGTTCAAGAAATGAAGATAACCGACACGAGCACCACTCAATATGGTAAATGCAACAAAAAATTTTTAAATCGTGAATAACAGTAAATAGCAATGCAAAAAATTTACAATATTTTTTCAATGTTACAACAAAACTTTATAGACAATGTACGGTAATTACGCGTACTCGTTCTCGTATTCGTACAACAGAAAATAAATTATTATTTTCAAATAATTATTATTATTTTATTTTCAAATAATTCCTTATGCAAATCATGCAAATTTGTTATATTATTCTGTTTAATGAATTATTATTATTTAGACATATTGAATTAAGAGAATGTTTTTATTTAATTTGTATGTTTCGTATTTTTTTTCATAGTAATGAAAAATTTTTATTGTGATCAGAATAAAAAAAACACTAAACAAAAACTAATGTTATACAAAATAGATAATAAAAAAAATAATTACTAAAGCTTTTACGCACGTGTGCAAATGTAAACAAAAGAAACTTTTAATAGATGTTAATGATTTGGTTTAATAAAACTAAAAACTTTTTTTAAATGTAATATGCTCTTTAAACATTCTGCACATATATAAGTATTTTGAGAAATGTGACAACATTGCATTTATGATGAAATCCATCAAATTATGTTTGTGTATGTTTATGAGAGAACAAATAGTAGAATGAATAAAAATTAAGCAAGAAAATATATTTTCTACAGTATAAGATAAATACATACGTAGAAACACACATATATATGATACATATGCATACAGAGAAAAATCACGGAAAAGTAAAGTTTCGGAAAGTAAATTTATAGAAGACAAAAAAAAACAAAAAAAAAACATTTAAAAATATTAGCTACAAAAAAAATAAATTTAAAAGCGACGACAAAAAATTAAATTATATTTAATAATCAAAACTAAGTTTTGTTTTATATTACGCGTACCTTATCTAAAAGTTGCAGAAAGTAATTTGGCTCCAGCCAGCAGCTTCAGCAAAAATTCACTCAAGTTGAGACGAAGAAGACGTAATAGCGCTGACGATTTACGAAGAAGACAACAAAAGCGAGGAACAGTTAAAACCTCATAAAAAAACAATATGAAAAACCGACAATATATAATCGAACGTACGAACGAAAGACAAGACGTCAAACTTTCTTTAGCTATTTTACTTGAGTTTATTTCTTTTAAATATTTTTTGCATTTACTTATTTATTAAATTTTTTTTAAATTCTGTTTTTAATAAACTTAGGAAAGTTAAAAATTTACCGAAACGTCTTGTTAAACACTTTAACGACGATGACGACATGGAATCAACCAGGCAAAATTTGTAGCAGATGTTTACTTGTTTCTCCTTTACTTGCTTTTATTTTTTATATTTTTTGCTTTTTCTTAATACAACAATATTATTTTTCATATGTTTTTGGCTTTATGCCTTTAAACAAATTTCACAAATTGTATGGTCACTTTTTTGTCTCACTGGCACATATGCGCAAGAATATGTACATACATATGTACATACATGCAGCAGAAGCATGTATGAGAAAATAAAAAAAAAATTGCTGTTTAACTTGCATTCTCACATTCGAAAAATATATAAATGAAAATTTTAATATTAATTTTTATTTATTAATAAACAAATTAAACTTGTATATTTATACTCCAAATATTACTTTTAATGTTCGAATGTTATAGAAACAAACTTTAATTGTATGAATTTTGTTATTTTCTGTACGTTTCTAGCAGTTTTATACACTGAACATACCGAAAAAAGAGTTTGTCAGCTGCAAGTTTTATTAGCGGCAAATTGTTATATATAATAAAATCACAAAATTTTAATTTTATTTTGGAATATAAAAACAATAATTATTGTTAAATAAACTCAAATTTATTTATGTTTTAACTATTTATTTTTAAATATTCACACACAATTTTCAATTTTCGCTGAAAATTTTTCCGTACACTACAGATCGCGACCGTATTGTTCAAACGCTGTAAACGTAATAAAACTGAAACACTGAGAAGTCGTGTATATAAATCAGTTTGTTTGGATTGTATTAGCAGACTTGTATGCAATACAATCCACAATGCTCTTCTCACCAATTGTTTAGTATAGTAACTGTATGATTTATATGCGTTCCTTCTCTTTCGAATAACAAATAAAATGTTATGCAGAAGTTTTACAGTTTATAAAACTGCACAATGAATGTGGATTGTGGAAATGCACTTTAATTGATATATTTTTCGGCTTATTAGTTTTTTTAAATATTTAAATTTTATATAACATGTATAAATATAAATTATTTAAATTATTTAAATTATTTAAATTATTTAAATTATTTAAATAATTTTTTTTAAATTTTTTTACAATTTTATGAATTAAATCATTTTTAATTGCAGTTTATTAATATACGTAAATAGTAAAACCCGCAAAGCAGGAAAATGAATTTTTACTTAATAAAATTCAATTAACTCAAAAATATATTATATATTAATTATATCAGCAAAACTAATGTAATAATTTAATAAAATTAAAAATTATAGCAATTTACATAGAAAATAACTTTCATATATAGAAAATAATTATTTTAAAGACATTTTTGACACTGATTTAAATGAATTTCTAGAGTATTCCGATGAATTTCGTCGAAATAAAAATTAAATGAACTCATAAAAGAATTTTTTAGCCGGTAAATTTGTGTAATTATTTACTATTATTAATTTATTAAGAAAAAAAAAATCTTTTTTTCTGCAAACTTAATCCTTAAATTAATTCGCAAATAATTTTATTATAAAAAAAGAATTCAATGAACCACTAAAAAGGTTTGATTCATGCATCAAATATATATGTATGTACTTTAGATAAAGTTTTTAAAGTCATTCTAAAATCAATTTTTTTTTTTTTTTGCTAAGGAAGCTATGTAAATATATAATAATATTTTATAGTATATCTAGATATCGTATAGGCTAATGTGCTTCTGATGTCGCAATTTTTGGCTGCACGTTCAAAAATTTTGTTTTACATGCAGTTCATTTACATGTACATGCGTACATTTTTAAATGCATTGGATTTCAATAATTTACTGCAGGCTTTTAGTTAACAAAGCATATAAGTTTTGATTTATTTTGTTTGAGGTAGCTCTGAAATTAACAAATAATAATTTAAGATTCAAAATAGTAATTCTTTGAGGAAATTGGCTACTTCTGCTAACAGAAAGGGAAGATAAAAAGAAAATTTGCAAACATCGCTTGCACAACAAATTAAACAAACTAACAAACACACCATATGTGTGTAGTGTGTAGTGCACGGCCTCAAAAACAAATAACTTGACTTCCAAGACGGTGGCCGCCTAAAATATTTATGTTCTATTCTGTGCAAACAAACAACAGCAAAAACGAAAATCGAAAAACTATATAAAAAAGTTGTTAAATAGAGAAAGAAGGAATAACAGAAACTGAACCGTTTGCTTGCAGTGAGAGAGCAGAGCAAGTGATTTTTGATCAAATTCACATACGAATAAGAGTAAAATGACAAGTGCAAAAAACTGCCGCGCAAAATTTATTTGCATAAAATATTTTTTGTTATATATTTGTTAAGGGGCAAATATATATTATAAGCTTATATATATTTAGTTTATTATAATTGTTTAAAAAAAAATTTGTAATATAAATTACAAATTTTTTATAAATTAATTTATTAGCGAATATATTGTTTTTCGCCCTTTCTCTTTCTCTGTTCCTTCTCTCGTAGTCAGACAACTCTCGCATACACACATCCATTTTCGTTTGGCGCTTCTTGAAATGAAGCAAAGTAAATTTCCAAAGCGAGAATTGAGATTAATATGTCCTCAAGTTTTCCTTTGATTGCAATGCATTCTTCTGTGAAGATTCGGCTAACTTGTTTGCTTTCCTCTAAAAAGTATAATAAAATATTTGAATACGTTTTAAATCTGTAAAATTAAATTTAAGCTAAAATTATTTATTTAGTACCACGAGTTCTACGGCTGGCAAATAATTTCTTCATCACAAACGATACAGAAATAGTTTTAATAAGACACTATTGAAGAGAATACTATTTTCGTACTAAACAAATTTATGTATTCAATCTAACATCAAGTAAAAAATTTACACTTAAATTTAATTGAAATTAAGTTCGTATGACAGTTATTTGATAAAATGTTTTTATAATTGGTGAATATACCCCGCCTACGAAAAAAATAAAAATAAACTAATTTAATTAAATTAATTTACCTTCAGCTCTAGCGCGTTTTTCAAATTCGTCAAATAAACGATTTACTTCATCCATTTCACGGCGTAAACGTCTTAATTGTGGATCATTTGGATCACCCTCACTTAAAAGTTTATCTGCGTCATCATTGAGTGCATGCCGTATCGCTGTACGCTGTTCTGGACCCACTTGCAAGAAATTGGTCGAGTCCAGAACGATCGAATAACCGTTTAAGTCGTTCAGCTGCATCAATTGCCTCTTGGTCAGGAGGAGGCATTAATAAGCAAGCACTAGGAATTGAACCCTCTTGTCCTATTGAATTACAAATTCTCCATTTAACTCGACTAGAGTTATCGAGCAAGATACAAGTTTCTCCCTTTTCAATTTGTAGTTGACCTTGCTGCTTATAAGCACATATTGCTTGTACAGAGCATTGATTATTTACCGGTTGTCGTCTTTTATATATTGGAACAATTGTTTGAGCCCGATGGGTCAAATTAGCAACAGTTTCACTAAAAGCATTCAATTCTTCACGTAAATCCTGCATACCACGTAATAAAGCTTCACCTTGATCAAGACCAAAATCCGATTGAGAATATTTGCTATTTAAAATGTCATCACGCTTCACGAGTCATTGCTCGGCATATTTTATTTCAGCAAAAAATTGATGATATTCGGTAGCATGCTTTAAGTGGACTTCAAGACACAGTGTCAACTGAAGCAGCCAAGCCCATTGTTGTTGTAGTACGGCAACCCTCTCAGAGTCCCGGTACAGTTGCTGACAGAAGTCAAAATCAAACCAAGCGAAACAGACTTCGTAAAGTTACTGTGCAGAAACTTAGGTAATGTACGAACTCAACCTGGACTGCGACACGGTCAACAACCAGTCTTAGTACCCAGCGAGCTGTCAGAGAGCAAGTATGTATTCCTACGCATCGATCGCGTTCCGACACCCTTAGAACAACTTTACGAGGGCCCTTATTAGATTATTTATTATTATGAAATTTAAATCAATAAAACAAATCCATAAAGAAAATGTGTGAATTTTATGTTAAATTGAGTGTCAAATTTGATCAAGTGAATATTTTTTTATACAATATTAAATTTAACCGACACGAGCACCACTCAATATGGTAAATGCAACAAAAATTTTTTAAATCGTGAATAACAGTAAATAGCAATGCAAAAAATTTACAATATTTTTTCAATGTTACAAAAAAACTTTATAGACAATGTACGGTAATTACGCGTACTCGTTCTCGTATTCGTACAACAGAAATTATTTTCAAATAATTCCTTATCCTTATGCAAATCATGCAAAATTGTTATATTATTCTGTTTAATGAATAATTATTATTTAGACATATTGAATTAATTGCTGCAAGTTAATTGCTACACTCATTAAATTTGATGAATGTTACCAATATATGAATGAGCTACAATTCAGTTTGAGCAATGAAGCGTAAAACGAAACATTGGACCACTAATTTTAAACAGCAAAAAACACAAGTGCAAAAAAAAGATTTAATGAAATAAGTGTTATTTAACACTTACTTTGTGCTCAATGGTCGTTGGGTAGATTCTTATCCAAATGCACCTTTATAATTTGGGTGCCATCCAATTTGGCACAAATACGTTTGCCTACGATCTCTGCTGGAAACACTAAATCTTCTAAAATAAAATACACAGCAGTTAAACTACGCGAACGGATTATTGCACCGTCTTGTTTTTACGAAAACTTTGTAATTACTCGTTCACTATCTAAGTCTTTACGATGCTGATATAACTCCTCTTCCTCTTCAAGTGGTCCTTGCAAACCCATATGAAATATTTTTCTCATCCACCAGAAACTCCATCACGAAAATATATTAGCGGTTGAGTAGGGATTCTTTGGGCGTTCAATTTTTCTTCTAGTCCGATTCATGTTAAATTTCTTTATTTACAGTTACGTTTGGTTATGATAAACCAAAAATGTAGTAATAAATTCGAAGTTCAAGAAATGAAGATAACCGACACGAGCACCACTCAATATGATAAATGCAACAAAAATTTTTTAAATAGTGAATAATAGTAAATAGCAATGCAAAAAATTTACAATATTTTTTCAATGTTATAACAAAACTTTATAGACAATGTACGGTAAAATTACGCGTACTCGTTCTCGTATTCGTACAACAGAAATTATTTTCAAATAATTCCTTATGCAAATCATGCAAAATTGTTATATTATTCTGTTTAATGAATTATTATTATATAGACATATTGAATTAATTGCTGCAAGTTAATTGCTAGACTCATTAAATTTGATGAATGTTACCAATATATGAAGCGTAAACGAAACATTGGACCACTAATTTTAAACAGCAAAAAACACAAGTGCAAAAAAGATTTAATGAAATAAGTGTTATTTAACACTTACTTTGTGCTCAATG
>NW_024033368.1:0-7947 GCF_002237135.1 Teleopsis dalmanni
ATATATATATTTATAACATATACTATATTATATATATATGTACAGAAGTCTATGGTTTATAAAAAAAAATTAATTTGAGTTTAAAATAATAAATTGTTATTGATCGTAAAATAATATTTTTTAATACTAATTTAATTTATTTATTTAATAGGTTTTTGTGGCAGACTTTAAACGTTACGTGTCAAAATTCTCTATACCAAACTTTTTTCGTTCACTTTTGAAGTCACGCTGTGAGTTGAGGATTTGGGCCACATCAGCTTCATCGATTGTACCTTTAAATATTAAAGGAAAGGGCCACTCATGACATATTGTAGGTCCATTGTAATTCCTAAGTGTATCGATTAACGTATCAAGTCGTTGCACTTCCAGTAAATCTGCATTAAAATCTCTTACTTCATCTAAAAGTTGGGTTACATTTGATTCCAATACCTAAAATATAAAAATAATAAAATTAAATAAAATAAATTTCAAAGAACTCATATATGACTAATAACTTTTTTGTTTTCAAAAACACTAATTTTGTTTCTATTGTTGTTATTTTTTAAAATTTAATATTATATTTAATTGTAAATCAGGTTTGTTAATGAAAGAATATGATACATTTGCTTTAATACTTTATTTAGCATGACTCTTAAATATAATATATATAGGTTAATAAAGACACTACCCAGTGGGAAATCGATCGTTCACTTATTCTCTTCTTTTATTTTAAAGACATTTGCGAACTACCTGAGAAACAGGACCACAGAATCAATGAATATGAATCCCTGTATTCAAACCTTGAAATTCAATGGATGAAACTGATTCGATCGTATAGTTTTGTATAAAATATTTATGATTTAGCTGCATTTGCTTTGTTTGAGTTTAATTCATATTAAAGATTTGAGAAAGTTGGTTCGTACGCTAAAAAGAAAAGTTTTTACATTTGTATTGTTGGGTTTTGCTCTCTTGTATTCCTTAAAAATATATTATCTCTCAATTAAAATCAAAATTTTAAATAATGATATATAACCTAAATTGAAGACAATAGAAAAAAATAGGCATCATAGCGGTTGTCTATGAAGACGCCTCAAACAAAATATACAAGTCATGTGTCCGACAAGTACCAACTTATGTGGTAGAGATTAGAGCATTCATCATAAATACGCAGTAGATATTAAAATCAATATAAACTTTTTTGTTTTTGTTTTATCATATGACCAATTTGTTAAAATTATAAATATTACATTATAGAAAAAAGTCTCCAGAAACAAATCTCCAAGAAGATTGTCGAAATATTGACACATAATGTATAGATCAGGATAAATTCCATTTTTCTATTTTTTACACTTAATAAGTCTGTGGTCAAATATAGTCTTATATATGGTAAATAAATATTACAGTTAATTGTGGAGTGCCAGATTTGAAGACGGGAAATTTTTATTGTGTCTCAGTGTATATTTTATATAAACAATGGGACCTCCATTGCATATTTTCTTAAGTTTGATGATGTCTCACATATGTTATATCACATATCTACGATATGTCATCAAATTATTTCTATTGTATTAAAAGAATACTACTTTCATATATGCATATTTGTAAAATGTAAATAATGTAAATAATACTAAGTATTATTTATACTGAAAAATTATGTCTTCATGTCGATTAATTTTTAAAACCAGTTTTCAGTGGTCTTATTATTTTCATTCAATTATGCCAACCATTCTTTTGGCATTAATACCCTGCAAATTATCATCCATTAATTTACGGAGGCGCTAAAGTACGTCCAAATATTATTGAGAACATGTGTGCAAGTATTTACCAAAAGTTGTTATTTCAATCGGCTTAAATCAGCTTCAGTTTAACCAAAAAGTGTCAAATTTCAAAGGCAAATAATGTATGAAGAGAGAAGAATACAGTGGGGCAAAATTAATGAATTATTTGTTGTAAAATTATTTCTATGAAATAATATTATTATATCACTTCACTGCTTTTGCTTAGTAAATATGTATGTACTAATAGCTTAAGAAACAAAAAGGGATACTTATTTCTATTATCGTATTTAAAAATTCGTGCATTCAGTATTGATAATATATATGTATATGGATTTAAGTATGAAATTAATAGTTTTGGAATACTTGCTTCCGTTTCCTCTTTTTATTCTTTCTGCTCTTGCGATGCTTTGTATAGATACTGATTATATAAGTTTTTCACTTAACTGATAGATGCAAAATTGTATGGCTGAATCTTTTCAATATTTAATATTTTTTAACATATTTTTACATAGTTTAGTATTCTAATTAATTAATTTAGCGATGGGTATGTATTGGCGTAGGTTATTAATTTAGCACAGTTCGTTTTTTAATGTGTTTAAAAACCACAAATAAAAGCAAAACAATATATAACAATCCAAAAATGGCGATCCGTGTTATACCATATAATACTTTTTGCATTAACATATTTGTGTTTTTCGCAACATTTTAACTAAAAATGTTTTATGAAAGGTTTTCTTCAAAAACCACTTTTCTTTCTTACACACAGTGAGTTTTTCCTTTCCATTTTTTCTCTATTTATTTGTTAAAATTTAGTTCTGTTTACTTTTTCAAAGTGGTTTTTGTAGCTAATGTCATTCTAACGTTAAAACCAATATAGGAGTTGTGAGCAATACTTGGGTGTCCTATATGAGTGGTTTAGGTATAAACATTATTGCTACTCCAACTAGTCTTTTTATTCATTATTTTTGCTGCCACTTAACTACATAAGCAAGTCGAAAATTAAAAATTAAGTGACTTTTCAACTACAAGAGTAGTGAATAATACAATTATATTGTATGTTTGTTTCAATAACGTTGCTCATATATGCTTATAAAAAATATCATTATTAGTTATAAAATTGAAAATTAAGGCTACAAAATAAAAATTTTCCTCGAGACGAGATTCGAATCTTGAATATTTTCCTTTATGACTAAACATTAAGCCGATGAAATCTTTGCAATTTTTGATTTTCTCTGTCGTATTGTTTTTTTACCTAATAATAAAAATAATTTTTCAAGTTAATTTTGATAAATAAATAAAAATTAAAAAAAGAAACTCATTATGTATTGAGGACATTTTCAACCGCTGACTTGATTCCTTTTGCTAAAAACTAAAAAGTTTTTATACCGATTTTGTCAAGTATGTCACAGACGAAATAGTTAACATATTTTCTAAATTTTTACACATTTTATACGCAAAACGCGTATCTACAGATTCCATTAGAAAACTGAATAAAAGATAGATCAGTGAAATATATGAAAAAAATATGATAAATAATAAAGAAAAATGATTGGAGCAAAAAGTATATATATTTTTGTTACATTGCAAACATATTTTGCTTCACAGTGCAACAAGTTTTTAAAAAACGAAACAAAAAAATTAGTTTTGCTATGATTCTTACACCTTTTAGCTGTTTGTACTATTGAGGTTAGTAGTAAATAACAAAAGGTAACAAAAAAATGAAAAATGTTGTTGAAAAAACATTAGGGTAGCATTTCGATAAATACTATTTTTTAATTAAATTAACTTAATGTTAAAATATAATTTAAGTGTTTTATTATAATTTGATTTATATTCATATACGTAAAGTTGATTTATTAAATATACGCTTAAAAAATATATGATAATGAATATAATTTTAATGCCATCAATTTATTTTTTAATTAAAATTATTCAAAAAAAATTATTTGTTTGTTATCTTTAATAAATGCTGTAGTTTTCATTAATTATTCATTTCTTAAATACATTTTTTTTGAATTGTTTTACCAATAAAATTGTGGTTTTTGCTATTAACTAATCAATCGCAACAATATTTCACATTAAGCAAATGTTTGTAACATACGCTTGAATAACAGTTAACCCGAAAAGTAGGGTTGTTGCGAGTGACAATTCTTATTTATTCGGCTTTTAATATTTTATATTATTTAAATAATATACTTAATTATTTTATAATTTATAATAATATAAGAAAATATTTTGGTGGTGTAGTTCACTACTATTCGAAACCTCCCCATTATTTAAATAATGGGGAACATGGTCTTTAAAGTTATATTATAAACTGATTATAAAATTCTACATTAAATCTACAGATGCTATGAATTTATAATTAAAGCTGGGTTAACTAAGCGATATTTTCACTCCATGTTTTTGTTATCTTAAAGGGGTTCCAGCACCTTTTTCACTTAATTCTATATTTTGTTAGAAATAATATATATTGCTTGCACTATTGATGTAAAATGGACTATAATGTACTGGATTAAGTGTTTCAGTATTTTAATATATTATTATTCATTAAAGTAAGTTTAGTTAAAAAAACAATAACAAAAAACTTCTAAATTTAAAATTGATTTTGTGTATTTGTAATATTAGCTAAAAGATTTTAATGATTAATTTTATTAGACACTGCAACTTCTAAAATAAAGTATCAAAAAAAAATATTCGTTTTATATTTACTTTTATATTTAGTAAAATATTTATTATCTATTTAATTAAAAAACCATTGGTGTTTTTTCATCTCATTAGTTTATAAATAATTGTATGTACATAAAAATGCATTCATGTAAAGCGTATGGTGACGTATACGCTCAGACGATCTTCGATAACCGTTATTGGTGAGTTTATTTTGACAGTTGTTTCAACAATTGCTCTAAGTTTTATTTTTTTAATCGCAGCGTCGTGGTCATTTGTCGAAGAATTTTCATAAATCCGCGTATAATTAACATAAAAGTGATAAAGTAGTTAATTAGTTTTTATTAACAAATTATTCATTCGACAAAATTCATTTTATTATTGTTTGAAAATGTGAAGTTTAAATTTGAAATGGTGTTAAAAGAAATCATATTATAAATATATAAATATTTTGAGTGATTAAGATTGATTAATACTTGTTTACGTATCCCTGCATTGTGTTTAATTTGTAATTTTATGAATTGTGTTAAAAAACTAATACTGTTAAGCATTTTGCACAAAGAACTGATTTTCTTAAGTCGTTTAATTATACACATACATATTTATGATGCAAAATATATTTCAGTGTAGCATTCTCAAAGTCTCGGTAAGTTTCTTATGTTTTATAATTTTTATTTAGTTATTTATAAGAAGAAGTTTTAAAAAAGCTTTTTTTTAATTTTGGATTAATAAGTTTTAAATCAAAATCTAATCTTTGTGAAAGCTTAGCATATATTTTTATATGTAAATATAATTTTAAAATTTTTCATGTAAGTATAATGTTCATATGTATACGTATATGTATATAGTATGCATATTCAATGATGTCAATGGAAGAAGAAATAATAAAATAAATGAATGAAAGAACATGAATAATAGGTGTCTGTCATAATAAGTGCTTTAAACACACGATTAACGAGAGTTTGGCAGTTTAAAACTAAGATTCTTTTCAGAATAACGGACATTTTCAAGCCAGTTTGTTTGTAGTAAAACAATAACAAAATTATTGCCATATATGTATGTGTATTTATGTCTCTGAATACGGTGTATATTATGAGTTTTTGTTTTTCTACGATATATTCTTTGTTTGTTTTGATATAAGTTAATGAAATATAAAAAAAACAACAACGAAATCTGTAATTTAATCAAAAACAAAGCAAACATATATTGAAAAAATTATATGTGCCATTTAATTGAATTGCATGAATAAGGACAAATAATCAAATATAATTTTTTTTTATTGTTTGCTTACAATTTTTTGTACTAGGCGGGCAAAGAAAAAATATAGTTAAAGTACAATATTTATCCATTTTTATTTACATAAGTACATATAAATCTATATATATACACTTATTTAGTTAGCAATAAGAGATGTAAATCGTTTTTAGTCGTATTCAGTAATTTTCATCAGCCAGCCCGATCAGTGGCTTGCTGTCGCCAGTTGGTAGTACCAAATCGTTAGTTACGTCGTTCTTCCACCGAATATACGGACGTCCTCTAGCGCGTTTTCAAACAGCCGATACGGAATCAAACATTTTCTTTTGGGAGCACTTTCTTCTCATGTTCGAAAGGATCAACCCAGCAAAGCCATTGAATATAGCTGCACTGTGCATAGCTTGTGCAGCTTATCGTTTCATCTGTGTTCAAGCTTCTGCACCATATAGCAAGTCAGGCATAATGTGACACTTAGAGAACGTTATTTTTGTTTATATGTAAATAGAGTGCTTAATTTTTGAATTGCCTACTTGTCACAAAATAACATATGTAGGCAACAGTGATTCTTCCTTGAATTTCTAGTAGCTGAAGCCATTTTTAGTGTTTATGCTGTTTTCCAAATAAATAAAGTCTTTCAAAATTTTTAACTTATAGTAGTCAATATTGACGTAGGCCCTAAGATGATTAGAATATTTGTTTGTTGGTAGAAAGTACTTTATAATTTCCTCATAAGACCCATTTGCTTCACTTGTTTTTTTGAGTTGGAAAAAGCCGCACAGACGGCGCTGGCGTTGATATCAATAATATCAATATTGTCGAACAAATCACACAATAAGGAGCTACCATGTCTGAAGCCTCCTTTTGCATCAATCGACTTGGAGAGATTGTTCTCAATTCTAATCAAGGTGTTGGTGTTTTTCAATAATATTTTACATAACCGTGTAAGTATTTCAGTAAAATCTATATATATACATATTAATTTCAATGAACATATATATATGGATTTATATGACATATTATGTGTGACTTGAATTTCCATTTTACTATTTACAGATTTCGTACGTAGTTTGTTAGTGTTCAGTACTTAGTATGAATATTATTATTACTGTAAAACGGTCACTAAGCGCTGAAAGGGCTTGGTGTAAATAAACCCTTACGGAAAGTTATAGACAAAAGGAGCTGTGAGCTATAAGAATTAATTTATATTTTATTCTTTCTCAAATTTTGTTTTATGTAATATATTTAAAAAAATGTTTTTATGTTTTAATTCTTGGAGTTTTTAATTCAAAAAAACGCTGACGCAAGATATATTTTTCTGTATAGAAAACAATAAATTCTGATGCAGTATGCTTTTTATGTAACATATAGTTCTATTATAAAAATAAAATAGTTCAGTATGCAAAACAATTTTATAAAAATTTGAGGAATCAATAAATGAATTGCAAATGTCATAATAGTTTACATTTCATTCACGTCACAATAACATGACTTGTTTTGTTTTATAGTTCAAGTAGCATATATGTATGTAATAAGTTGACCTTTTAACTAAGCAATCTCAGTATATATAAAGTTCATCTGCCATTTAGAAAGTTCTAACATTTGAAATAATTAATGAATATATTGAAGCTTGTTTTTAACAAAATGTTGTTATTATTTTTATTGAATAAAATGAACATTTAAATATTTCTTAAAATTATACAAAATAAGGGTAAATATGGTAAGTGTGCTGATTGCAACAGTATATTAAAAATAATATTTAAAAAAATATATTCATTACTGGTTTCAAATTTTTTTATCGATATACCATATAGTTGGTTTTATTTCAAAAATTTTTTTGTATTTCTTAGATATAAGCTGGGGGCACCAAATAACCTTGCTTAGCTTAGTTCTAATAAGAGGAACAGCTGAAATAGCCATAATAAAGCCATTGTAGCAACCCTTTAAATTTCAGCTATCTGCAAATGAATTTAAGATCAGTAAATGGATGGTTATTAAAATGGAAACTTATTAAAATTTGCGAAAGTTGCACTCAGACTCAAGAACAGAAAGTTGTTTTAATCCCATTACATAAGTATGTGAAATATTTTTGAAAGTTTTGGGAATACATTTAGACCTCAGGCTTACCTGGAGAAATCTTTAAAAAAAAGTGATAAATAGAGAATATAGATCAATAGAGTAATTATATATTACTAAAAATTTTTTATACTTGGGAATATTAAAAAAAATACGGACATTAAATTATTGTTGCACATGTATGTTGCTGGTATAC
>NW_024033369.1:0-7940 GCF_002237135.1 Teleopsis dalmanni
GATAACTGAGGATATATTGTATGGTAAATGTTTCTCAAGTTTCCAGAACAATCCTTCGTGCCAAACTTTGTCAAAGGCTTGGGTTATGTCAAGAAAGACGCCTGAACAATACTGCCTCGTCTCAAACGTTTCCTTAATTACTCGTACTATGCGGTGTACTTGTTCTATTGTGTTGTGTTTTTCTCTAAATCCAAATTGGTGGTTAGGTATTATTCTTTTCTTATTTATATATGGCATTAGTTGTTTTATAAAAAGTTTTTCAAATAATTTTGAGAGAATTGGAAGCAGACTTATGGGTCTATATGAGGTGACTTGAGCGGGGACCTTTCCGGGCTTGGGTATCATCATGATTTCGGATAGCTTCCAGTCGTTTGGAAAATATGCAGTCCTTAAAATAGCGTTATAAATAAAAAGTAGTTGGTCTTTGGCGATTTGTGGGATCTCTTTCAGCATTTTAGCTGTAATTAGCCTGGGGCTTTTTTGGTATTTAAATTTTTGATTTCGCTTTTTAGTGGTTTTTTACTGAAGCAAATTGTCATATTGTCGTTTCGTGTGGAGTAAGGCAGAGAGTCAAGTTTTGTTAAAGTAGAGATTGGGGTAAATACATATTTAAGGTGATTTGCAAAAGCAGCACCCTTTGCCTCATCGCTTTTAGCCCAGTTTCCATCTGTAAGTCGGAGGGGTGCTCTGTGTATAACGGGCTTTTTCTTGAGTTTAGTGACTTTCCAAAGGGAGTAGTTTGTTGTTTGCGTTGGAGACAACTGTGAAATAAAATTTTCGTATTCTATGCAATTTTTTTCTTTGAGTAATCTCTGAAGTGCTTTCGTCAGATTCTTGAGTTGTTTTTTAATACGGGGGGATCGTTGTTACTGCCATTGGCGTCGTACTTGTCGTTTCTCCTGTATAAGGGTTGCAATTTCGTTCGATGTATGGTAGTTTATAGGTTTGTGGGGTATTGGGAGTGGGGTTGATATTCGAGCGGCTTGTTGAAGTAAAGCTGTGAAGTCCTGGACTGCCTTGTCAATTTCAATATTTGATTTTAGGGAAATGTCGGTGTTAATATGTGAGCTAACATATTTTTTAAATTTTAGCCAATTTGTGTGCTGGTTTGTGAGCTTTTCATCAGATTTTGGATTGACTATTGATGTGTTTCTAATCAGAATAAAAGTCGGCGTGTGATCAGAGGAGAGTTCTAAGGATGCCTCGGTAGCAATTTGATTTCTTTTTAAATTCTTTGTTACCGCAAAATCAATGACGTCTGGAGTTTTTTTCCGATCTGAAGGCCAGTATGTTGGTGTGCCAGTGGAGGATATGTTAAGGTCGAGTTTTGATATCACGTTCATCAGGGATTTTCCTTTTGGTGATATAAGTCTTGAGCCCCAGAATGTGTGTTTGGCATTGAAGTCCCCGGCCGCTATGAACTTGGGTCCAAGCTTTGTAAAATATTCTTCGAATTGAAGTTCCGTTATTTTATACCTTGGTGGACAATAGATTGAGGTTATAGTCAGACCTTTTATGTATTCTTCTAGACATATGCTTGTCGCCTGCATATATTCTGCTTCAAGGGTTTGAGTTGGAAAGTGTTTAATGTGGTTTTTTATGAGGACAGCAGATCCGCCTCTTGCTCGTCCACTGGGGTGTTTCGAATCGTAGAGTATGTAACCAGGTATCTTAAAGTAGCTTTTCTCGTTAAAATGGGTTTCTGAGATCAGCATGACGTCAATTTGATGTGATTGTAAAAACAATACACGTTCGTTTTTATGTTGGCTTAAGCCGTTAGCATTCCAGAAGCAAATTTTGATTGCATTCATGGTTTGGATAGGATTGAAAGTAAGATATTTTGATTTTGAATCATTCCCTGCATCATATTTTGCATGGTGTTCATAAATTGTGTCATGTTTTCCATAAACAGTTGGATCATGTTTTCAATATTTGAAGATGGTTTAGTAGAGTTTTCATTTTGGACGTTGCTTGGGCCAGTGAATCCTCTAACAGCGTTTGCATATGATATTTGTGTACACGTATTGTTGGAGTCAGATGGAGCATTTGGCTGAGATCGCATTTGAGAAGGGTGTGGTGGGATTACTGACTGAGAGCGGGGACGCAATGCTGGAAACATTCTTTGTTTTTCGGTAGTGTATACTACACATCCTTTATAATTAGCGGTGTGGTTGCCTCCACAATTTCCGCATTTTTTTGTTGTTGGGTCCTTCTTATTTGATGTGCAATCCTTAGTGCGGCGAAAGTCGCCACATGCAACACAAACACTACGAAGTGTGCAATAGGACTTCGAATGTCCATATTCCTGACAATTAGTACACTGCACCGGGTTTTTACGCTTGTGCGGTTCTTCTACTGATATTTTTCTGTGTAGTAGGAATTGTAGGGAATAAATTGGATGAGCCTCGTTCGATTTGAGTTTCTTTCCTTCAGGTTCAAGCTCTATTTTATAAAGTGGTGTCGAAACTTTATCGCGGTTTTTAATATTGTATATAGATTTTGATTTAAATCCTTTTTCTTCAAGTGCTTCTTTAATTTCTGCTGTATTCAAATCTGGTTCTATACCTCTTATAACTACTGTTAATCCTTTGGCACTTTTTAATTGATAGGTGTAAAAATTTTTTCCATTTTTTTCGAAGTTGTTTACAACTGCTCTGTAATGTTTTTCTTCGTTGATCGAGATTTTTGTTTCATCGACATTTCCTTTACGAAGAGGCACAACATGGAATGAATCTTTGCCAATAATTTGTGTTAGGGAGTATATAAGAGCGTTTGAATTTTTTTCACGCAGAAATATGGGTGGCGGTTTCTGGGTAGGGGCGGGTCTGGTATTTTTATCGTCTTCGGCTAGAACGGCAAAACGATTCGCTGTCGAAATATTTTCTATTTTTCGAGTTTTTGTCGAGATTGCATTGTTAGCATTTTCTTGTTTCGGGCTACGTTTTCTTTTTATGATTTGAATATATTTATCCATGCCACGGACTTTGGGTGAATCAGGATTTTTTGCTATGTTACTATTCTTTTGCAATATATTTGGCAATATGTTAACATGTTGCGCTGATGCTGTGTTATTTTTCGAAGATGTTGCTGGACTTTGCGGTTGATAGCTTGATTGTTTGCAAGAATTTTCACTTACCGAGTATGAGCGTTGCCTTTGGGTTTGGTTGTTTAGCATTGTTGTTTGGTTCGTAGTTGGCTTCTCAGAACTACCATCTGCTGTTGGGTAGCATATGGGTGAGTGGTTTGTGCCTCCGCTATGCGAAGGCGGTGATCTATTAATTGGCATATCGTGGTTGGTATCGTGGAAGTTAGCTGAGCAGCCAACTGTCTCTGAGTAATTTGTTGTGAAAAAGAAGCTTCTACTTTTTAATTATTTAATTATAAACCTTTAAAGTTCTGTTTTAAATGGCACGAGAAAAATAGTATGTATTTAAAAAGAAAAAATATAAATATATATTATTAATATAAGTATAATATAAATTTATAATATAATAAAATATAAATTTCAATTTTTCTTAAGAATTTATCAAACAATAAATTTTTTTTTTTTTTTTGTTTTGAGGCGTCCTTTCGCGTATTTATTTTGAGGCGTCCTTTCGCGTATTTATTTATTTTATTTATTTAGCATAAGTTTGTTATTTAATTACACAATTACACAATTTTTCAAATTTGCGATTTGTAATTTGTTTAGCTATTCTACCCGTTTGCAACACTTTTTTGTAAATTTGTTTTTGAGCTTTTAAGCTTAGTTTGCTGTCTCTATCAGCTGTTTTCAAGTGTGTGTGAATTTGGAAAAAAGTAAACAAATTCGAAAACAAAATCAAAATTTACTTTTTTCGCAAAAATAAATAAATATAATAATATTTTATTTTATCGGGCACTATTATTTTTTTATTAATATTATTTAAGAGTCACTGTCTCAATTATTTGTGATGAGTTCAATATCACTTTTTAAGTTTTTCGCTTAGAAAACACTGAAAGTTACGGAGTGATTTTTTTGCGCGCCAATGTTGATCACAAAAAAAATGTCAAAAATGAATTATTCTTTTAACATACATAAATTTATATTAGAAGATGAGCCTTACGAAGTTAAATAAAGAAGCCGACGGAAATGGTGCGTTCAATAAATTTTTGGGATTTATAAAAAAACTAATCTTGGTTTGTCAATTTTTTTGCGTTACACCACTTTTGACTGTGAACAGTAATAATGAAAATAAAAAAATGAATTTAAATAAATCAAAATACAGAAAATGACAATAAAAAATAATTTTATTAAAACCTTGCTTTTTTTTATAATAAAAAAATTAATTATCGTTATTAAAGAACTTTTAACCAAAAAATCACTTTTTCTATTATTTATTAGGCATTTGCAGTAAATTTTGTAAATATTTGTATTTTCAAAAAATTTTATTACTACACTTATTTGATAAAATTTTGTTACAGTGGCTGGCTGTTTGCAAAAAACTAAGTGGATTTTTTTCATTGACTTTGCAATATTGTCTTGGAAAATTGTGACGTTTGCATACTTTTGAAAAACATTGAAATGCGAATTAGCTGTCAAAATGCAACTCACACTTTTTTGAACTTTGTTGCTAAATGTACAAAAAATTGCAAGGAAAATCCCATTTAGTGAAACTAGAACAACTCACAAACGACCTTAGTATCTTGTTTACTATAGCTACATGAATTTACATAATTAATAAAATAAATTTTTAGAGACTAACCTTACATTTGACATCTTTATAAGCACAATTGGTAAATGGATTTTGTACACTTATAATTGCAGCCAATGTCAAAATTTTTTTTATGTCCGAAAAAACCGAACCGAGAAGTAACATTTTACCAATCGAAATATCAACAGGCAAATTACTTAATGCTTTTCCTAATGGTGTTATTTTTTCATCAGCTGCTAAAGCGTTCTAAAATGATGTAGTTTCATAGAGGCATAATTAATCTCAAGAAAATCTATTTGTATACATGCTGTTTTAGGGCCATAATTGTTTGTTCAATTTTTTCGCCTGATGGCTTCTCTATAAATGGAAAGGCACGAATATTTGGTAATCCCATTGCTATCATTTGGAGTACAATAGTATCAAGGGGTACTCTAAAAATTTCTGGAACCAGATAATCATCAAACAAATTAAACTGTTTCTCAGTATATAGACGAAAGCAAGTCTAAAAGATAAATGTAAAAAAAATATCAAGGCCATACATTTTTAATATACCCCAGGGCCGGTGCGACCAGCACGACCTTTACGTTGTTCTGCAGAAGATTTTGAAACCCAAAACTCTTTAAGACGTTGACCTTTGCAAGAGGCATCGTAACTCATTTGTTTAACTTTTCCAGAGTCTATAACAAAGCGTATACTATCTACAGTAAGTGAAGTTTCGGCAATATTCGTTGAAACAATGCATTTTCGAAAGCCTTCGGGTGCATATTCGAAAACCTGTAAGTGAAATGTTAGGTGCATTCATAATATTTATTTAAGTACCTTATTTTGATCAGCTAAGGCTAAACCACTATGTAAAGGAAGTATAATCCAATGAGAATTCCGTTCTGCGTATTCCTTTGCAGCTTCAGATATTGTTGTTATATCATTTATACCACTTACAAATATCAATACATCGCCACGTTCAGAAGCTTGAATGTAAATCTAATGTACTTAATGTTATACAATAAACAAGGAACAATTTTAAGATTTATACAACACAAAATAAACGTTCTCTTACATTTATTTGTAACTTACTAGGATATTTTTGGTCTATTAAACTAAGAACTTGTATAAATGGTTTCGGATCCATTTGTGTAACGATTTTTTGTTTAACGGCTTTAGATTCTATATAAGGCGGCGTAATATAAATGGTTTTGATGGGATAAAGTCGGCCTGGTATTTTAATTAGTTTAATATCTTCTTTTTTAAAATAACTTTGAAATAGTGATATATTGATTGTGGCTGACATCAATATTAATTTTATATTTAATTTAGTACAAAGTATACATTTGATCACACCAAGTAAAATATCACCATAAAGATTTCGTTCATGTATTTCGTCAAGCATTATTACGTCATATAGATGTAAATTTGATTCTGCAGCTAACTGTGCATGTATTGTAATGAAATATTATATTATAATAAGTATTAATAATAACTATACTTGTCTCAATAGAAGACCCTCGGTTGTAAATACAATGTTAGTGTATGGAGTTTTATTATTTTCGAAACGAATGTGGAAACCTACTTTGGTTCCATAATCATCCAGCATTTCATGCGATACCCGTTGTGATAGAGATACGCAAGCCAAACGCCTTGGTTGTGTGCATGCTGAAAAGCATTATTAATAATTTATATAAGCAATTGTTGAAAAAATTAATACCAATATTTCTATATCCAAATTCATATAGATATTGTGGCACTTGTGTAGATTTACCACAACCGGTGTCACCTGCTATAATTATTATTTTTGATATTGGAAGTAAACTGAATAAAGTTTTTTTGAAGAATGTAACAGGTAAAGAACGTTGATCTTTGCGCAATTTTTTTATTTTAGAAAATTTTTTTTTTGTTTAAAATCCAAATACAATAAGACAATATTTTTAAACTGCGTTACTATTGTGGTTCCCTTTTCGAAAGGATATATATGATTTCTATGAAGACTTATTGTGATAAAATTCTGTTTGTGATAGGATGTGATTTCTCGCGACTTATTATTATCCCATGAATATGACAATATTTGTTGACCACAATTTTTTAGCATATTTTCATATTTAATGACAAATTGCCAAAACTCACTTTCTTTTTCCACTATTTGAAATTGTTCATTATGCAGGTGTTGTCCAAAATTTAATTTATCTTCGAAAAACGAATAGTTAGCTTTTCCCCCTTGGCTATGCATTCTAAGTGTAACTATTATAAAATGCTTATATTATCACCTGAGCCTAGATAGCAACGACGCTGAGGGGACCAAGCCGGAATTGGAACACGAAATTTTTCTAAGTTTATTAATTTGTCAAAATTAGCCAAATTTAAGCTTTTTCACCAAGTTTGAAATATGATTTAGATAGAAAATACAATTATCTCTTATTTGGTATATACCTTATAACTGTATGTTGCGTAATAGCTGAGATATTCAAAAAATAAAAAAATCAAATTTTATGAAAAAACTGACTCTTTTTACTTAAAAAATAATTAAAAAACAACCACAAACGGCCCCGACATGCACGAATATTCACCTGAAAGGTAATAAAACAAGCTTTCAACTAAAGTAAAAACCAGAAAAATCGTACATACAGAATTTGCGGAAAATCGAATTAAAATTCGATATCAAAACTGCTTAAATATCATCCAAATCAAAAAAGTAAAAATGCAAAATGTTCACAAATACATCACAAACCACAATTTTAAAACCTCAATTAGATATTTTAATTTTATCATAAAAAATTGATAAAAAATAGCATTTTTTTTAGCTTACTTTAGTGTAATCATTATATCCGCGCGTGCAAAAATGGTCCCGCAATGGAATTAATTTTTCTTTAAAGTGAATAAAATTTCCTTTCCAAAAACCTTAAAATCATAAAAATCGTACATACAGTTTTTCCACAATTATTTTTTGAAAACTGTCCATTTTTTACCTAAAATCCAATTATTTGAAAAAAACCTCCATACTCACAGCGCCAAATGCGGAGCAAGCTCAAGGCAGGCGTGCCAGCGCCATCTAAATTTCAAGTATCAATAAGATGTTTGTATTTTTTTACGCAAGTATTGCGAATAAATGAATTACTGAATATTTGAATAGAAAAAGCGACTATCATATCTAAAAATATTAATTAAAAAATAACTATAATATAGATCCAATTGCACGCGAAAACCTTTAAAGATAATGAAACACACTTTCAATTGCAACATAAATCAGAAAGATTGATTTTGTCTTCACCCCAGGAA
>NW_024033370.1:0-7938 GCF_002237135.1 Teleopsis dalmanni
AGATGTAATTTAGACAACTCTAGAAAATATCTTAGAAATGCACGATCTACTAATAGTTGAACATGAATTAAATATAAAATGAAATTTTCATTGATAAATTTTAAAACTTCTTAAATGGATGCATACCATTTTATTTAGGAGTACGAATTAATTTGAGATTAATGGAATTTAAATTGAATTCAATCAGAATCAAGGTGAAGAATCTGACCACTAAATTGTGGCGGTCGATTGGATTTAAGTTTTCGTAAGTATTGTGGCTGAAACACAGATGGGCGATAAAGCTGCAGTTAGTGCATTTATGCGTCATACAAGTTACTACATATACTCTTAATCTTAATAGAGCTAAGACAGATTATGTTGCAGGGGGAAGACATCGATCTTTCTGGGAGTTATTAGACGGAGATTTATTAAGAGTTATATCAATATATGTTGCTATTGAATTCAATCAGAATCAAGGTAAAGATACTGACCACTAATTGTGGCGGTCGATTGGATTTAAGTTTTTAAGTTAGTGCATTTATGCGTCATACAAGTTACTATATATACTCTTAATCTTAATAGAGCTAGGACAGATTATGTTGCAGGAAGACATCGATCTTTCTGGGAGATATTAGACGGAGATTTATTAAGAGTTATATCAATATATGTTGCTATATTCATGATATAAATAAAGGAGTCGGTGAATGCATTTTGGAGGGAGCACTCTACTACACATGATATCTTTAGGTTGCATCACGTAAGCGGATATTTCATGAACAACAGTTGGATACTTTTAAGATAAGCATTCTAGATTCTGTATAAAGATGATCAATATGAAATTGCAATCCGCAAAGTCCTGTTATAACAGGATTATAATTAAAAAAAAAAAGTACACAATATAGTCCTATTGTTTTTATATATTAAAAATAATTATCATTCAAACATAGATAAGTTGGTAAACCTTAATTGTCCGAATAAAGAGCTTTCACTGTATATTATATTTTAAAATTAATGCTTAAATTATTAATTACTTATGCTAAACTTTTATAAATGGCCAACTAAGTAAGTGAGTAAACTTTTATGACAAAGAAACAGAATCGGTCAGACCAATGTTTTATTATTCTTTCCTTGTTAATTATTAAGAAGGAAAACATAATAAATAATTTTCAAAAGTAAAGAGTATTGATAACCCTTTTCATTGCACTGTAATAGACAGCTGTTAAGGCATAACCATATGATCACAAAATAAACACTACAAGGGTTAAAATAAATAGAAATGTAAAATAGTGTAAATAGGAGTGTAAAAAGTAGATCACAAGAAATTGACATTATTGCTATTTTATTTTTATATAAATATTTGGAATATTAGATATTATAAGAATATATAATTGTATAAGAAAAATAATTTTAAATGCATTAGTGGAACTTAATTTTTCAATAAAAAAAATATAAAATAAAATCAATTAAATATTTCCTACTTCACTATATTTCATTTAAGAAGTTTTAAAACTCCATTGCACAAATTAAAAAATTTTTCATTTTTATAAAGGAGTGAAAAATGCAATATAAAATAAAATAAAGTAACATTAAAAATAATGACAGTCTATCATGTGTTTTCATTGTTGCTCGCATCCCACATCACCATTTATGGGAGCACAAAACATAAAAAAAAAAGCAACTGACAAGAAGACCAATGACAAAAAAGAACATTATTGTATGTACCAAAAGCAAAACATGAGAAAAAGTGGCGTCACTTTCTTCCAGTGCTCGTTGGAATGGAATACTCATTCGAATACAGAAACAGAAACACCAAAAACATATGAAACGAATTGATAAAGGAAACGCGCAAGCAGAACAGGTATAAGCAGCAACCGCATGGAAATATGAGCGACACACAACACACCTTTCTGTACCTTGTTTTTGTGTACAATTTGTTTTGTGCACAATCAACGTAAAATCTGCATAACAAAGAAAGACAGTAAAATATTTTCCACATTCTTGAGTTTTGTCTTCAACTCCATACTCTTTTTAATTTACTCTTTTGCGTACAAGCAGTGCGAGAATAGACAAGAAATTTGTGTGTTCTGTAGCAATGCAGAACACACAGATGGTTTACCGCCAGGCTGCAGCAGCAGCAAACGAAGAGTATGTTCAAAAATACAATACCGAAACAAACAAACAAAAATCAATAATATGCAGTTTTAGTTGTTTTAAAACATAAAATTGTGTGAAATATTTTCTTAATTTAAGAACACATTTAATTAATTTTCAATCAACAAATACAAATAATAAAAATAACATAAAAAAATGTAAACTTACTGCAATTCATCATCCAATTCTTCGGCGCTGTTATAGTCAACGGTACACAATATGACTTCCTCGGTTTTTATGGTTACAGGAATAGACATTGTGTTTTATTTTAAACAATTAAATATATCCCCGCGAAATATTTAAATATACTTTATTTGATGTATTAAATTTTATATTATGTATTCACAAAAATAATTTAAATATACACATATATGTATATTGTAGAAAAAAAGAACAATATATTTATAAATTTAATAGAAAAAAAAACACGTGTTTTTATAAAAGTTGGTTACTTGCGTTATTTTTACGTTTTTATAGCAACTTTTAATTTGCATTCATAATATTTAATTAATTTTTTACTCAATATTTGAAAAATAATTTTTTTTTAAATAAAACTAACAAAAACAGAAATCAGCGGTAGAGCTATTATTTTCCATATGTTTTTGGCTTTATGCCTTTGAACAAATTTCACAAATTGTATGGTCACTTTTTTGTCTCACTGGCACATATGCGCAAGAATATGTACATACATATGTACATACCATGCAGCAGAAGCATGTATGAGAAAATAAAAAAAAAAATTGCTGTTTAACTTGCATTCTCACATTCGAAAAATATATAAATGAAAATTTTAATATTAATTTTTATTTATTAATAAACAAATTAAACTTGTATATTTATACTCCAAATATTACTTTTAATGTTCGAATGTTATAGAAACAAACTTTAATTGTATGAATTTTGTTATTTTCTGTACGTTTCTAGCAGTTTTATACACTGAACATACCGAAAAAAGAGTTTGTCAGCTGCAAGTTTTATTAGCGGCAAATTGCTATATATAATAAAATCACAAAATTTTAATTTTATTTTGGAATATAAAAACAATAATTATTGTTAAATAAAATCAAATTTATTTATGTTTTAACTATTTATTTTTAAATATTCACACACAATTTTCAATTTTCGCTGAAAATTTTTCCGTACACTACAGATCGCGACCGTATTGTTCAAACGCTGTAAACGTAATAAAACTGAAACACTGAGAAGTCGTGTATATAAATCAGTTTGTGTGGATTGTATTAGCAGACTTGTATGCAATACAATCCACAATGCTCTTCTCACCAATTGTTTAGTATAGTAACTGTATGATTTATATGCGTTCCTTCTCTTTCGAATAACAAATAAAATGTTATGCAGAAGTTTTACAGTTTATAAAATTGCACAATGAATGTGGATTGTGGAAATGCACTTTAATTGATATATTTTTCGGCTTATTAGTTTTTTTAAATATTTAAATTTTATATAACATGTATAAATATAAATTATTTAAATTATTTAAATTATTTAAATTATTTAAATTATTTAAATTATTTAAATAATTTTTTTTAAATTTTTTTACAATTTTATGAATTAAATCATTTTTAATTGCAGTTTATTAATATACGTAAATAGTAAAACCCGCAAAGCAGGAAAATGAATTTTTACTTAATAAAATTCAATTAACTCAAAAATATATTATATATTAATTATATATCAGCAAAACTAATGTAATAATTTAATAAAATTAAAAATTATAGCAATTTACATAGAAAATAACTTTCATATATAGAAAATAATTATTTTAAAGACATTTTTGACACTGATTTAAATGAATTTCTAGAGTATTCCGATGAATTTCGTCGAAATAAAAATTAAATGAACTCATAAAAGAATTTTTTAGCCGGTAAATTTGTGTAATTATTTACTATTATTAATTTATTAAGAAAAAAAAAATCTTTTTTTCTGCAAACTTAATCCTTAAATTAATTCGCAAATAATTTTATTATAAAAAAAGAATTCAATGAACCACTAAAAAGGTTTGATTCATGCATCAAATATATATGTATGTACTTTAGATAAAGTTTTTAAAGTCATTCTAAAATCAATTTTTTTTTTTTGCTAAGGAAGCTATGTAAATATATAATAATATTTTATAGTATATCTAGATATCGTATAGGCTAATGTGCTTCTGATGTCGCAATTTTTGGCTGCACGTTCAAAAATTTTGTTTTACATGCAGTTCATTTACATGTACATGCGTACATTTTTAAATGCATTGGATTTCAATAATTTACTGCAGGCTTTTAATTAACAAAGCATATAAGTTTTGATTTATTTTGTTTGAGGTAGCTCTGAAATTAACAAATAATAATTTAAGATTCAAAATAGTAATTCTTTGAGGAAATTGGCTACTTCTGCTAACAGAAAGGGAAGATAAAAAGAAAATTTGCAAACATCGCTTGCACAACAATTTTTGTTGAATGTTTTATATTTTTATTGTTTGCTTTATATGTTTATTGTTAATTTTATAATTGTATTGTTTGTTTATTATGTATTTTAATTGTATATTTAAAATTTTTATTGTAATTTTTATTTTTTTTGAATGTTTTATATGTTTATTGGTTGTTTTATATATTTATTGTGTATTTTATAATTCTATTGTTTGTTTATTGAGTGTTTTGTTTTTTAATTGTAATTTTAATATTTTTATTTTTTTGTTATGTTTCTTGCGTAGTAGTTGCTTTTATTATATATTTTTATTGTTGTATTTTATGATTTTATGATTTTATGATTTTATGCTTTTTTTAAGTATTTTATGTACGGATTTTATGGTTTATACGGATTTTATGGATTTATTACTTTCGTTATCGACAGTGTAAGTAACATCTAGATTATCGACGCTGTCGGTAATGATTGCTGAAACAGTAAAAGGAATTTTTATTTTATTCATAATTAACATATCGGTGCAGATTTTTTTTTAACAGTGTGAAGTATAAGAATTATAGCTGTAATGAAAATAGTGTTTGTGATCTGTTAGTTTAACATGTGTTGTTAGTAAATTGGAGCATTCGCAAGAAATTTTTATAAATAATAAATTTAATCCAGAGAACTTTTTTTCAAGTTCACGCACCAAAATAATTTGTATCTTTTGGAAAGTTTTTTGTTGTGGAATTGGTACATAAATTATAACAGCCTACAACAACAAAATAACAATATTAATGAAACTATGTTTAAAAAATGTGCATACCTTTTTAGTACCGAATTCAATTTCAAGGGCTCGAGTTATGTGCAAATCTCTCAAATAAGGTTTTAAGTCTACAACAACAAAATAACAATATTAATGAAACTATGTTTAAAAAATGTGCATCCAATTTGGCACAAATACATTTGCCTACGATCTCTGCTGGAAACACTAAATCTTCTAAAATAAAATACACAGCAGTTAAACTACGCGAACGGATTATTGCACCGTCTTGTTTTTACGAAAACTTTGTAGTTACTCGTTCACTATCTAAGTCTTTACAGTGCTGATATAACTCTTCCTCTTCAAGTGGTCCTTGCAAACCCTTATGAAATATTTTTCTCATCCACCAGAAACTCCATCTCGAAAATATATTACCGGTTGAGTAGGGATTCTTTGGGCGTTCAATTTTTCTTCTAGTCCGATTCATGTTAAATTTCTTTATTTACAGTTACGTTTGGTTATGATAAACCAAAAATGTAGTAATAAATTCGAAGTTCAAGAAATGAAGATAACCGACACGAGCACCACTCAATATGGTGAATGCAACAAAAATTTTTTAAATCGTGAATAACAGTAAATAGCAATGCAAAAAATTTACAATATTTTTTCAATGTTACAACAAAACTTTATAGACAATGTACGGTAATTATGCGTACTCGTTCTCGTATTCGTACAACAGAAATTATTTTCAAATAATTCCTTATCCTTATGCAAATCATGCAAAATTGTTATATTATTCTGTTTAATGAATTATTATTATTAAGACATATTGAATTAATTGCTGCAAGTTAATTGCTACACTCATTAAATTTGATGAATGTTACCAATATATGAATAAGCTACAATTCAGTTTGAGCAATGAAGCGTAAACGAAACATTGGACCACTAATTTTAAACAGCAAAAAACACAAGCGCAAAAAAAGATTTAATGAAATAAGTGTTATTTAACACTTACTTTGTGCTCAATGGTCGTTTGTAGATTCTTATCCAAATGCACCTTTATATATAATTTGGGTGCCATCCAATTTGGCACGAATACGTTTGCCTACGATCTCTGCTGAAAACACTAAATCTTCTAAAATAAAATACACAGCAGTTAAACTACGCGAACGGATTATTGCACCGTCTTGTTTTTACGAAAACTTTGTAGTTACTCGTTCACTATCTAAGTCTTTACGGTGCTGATATAACTCTTCCTCTTCAAGTGGTCCTTGCAAACCCTTATGAAATATTTTTCTCATCCACCAGAAACTCCATCTCGAAAATATATTACCGGTTGAGTAGGGATTCTTTGGGCGTTCAATTTTTCTTCTAGTCCGATTCATGTTAAATTTCTTTATTTACAGTTACGTTTGGTTATGATAAACCAAAAATGTAGTAATAAATTCGAAGTTCAAGAAATGAAGATAACCGACACGAGCACCACTCAATATGGTGAATGCAACAAAAATTTTTTAAATCGTGAATAACAGTAAATAGCAATGCAAAAAATTTACAATATTTTTTCAATGTTACAACAAAACTTTATAGACAATGTACGGTAATTATGCGTACTCGTTCTCGTATTCGTACAACAGAAATTATTTTCAAATAATTCCTTATCCTTATGCAAATCATGCAAAATTGTTATATTATTCTGTTTAATGAATTATTATTATTAAGACATATTGAATTAATTGCTGCAAGTTAATTGCTACACTCATTAAATTTGATGAATGTTACCAATATATGAATAAGCTACAATTCAGTTTGAGCAATGAAGCGTAAACGAAACATTGGACCACTAATTTTAAACAGCAAAAAACACAAGCGCAAAAAAAGATTTAATGAAATAAGTGTTATTTAACACTTACTTTGTGCTCAATGGTCGTTTGTAGATTCTTATCCAAATGCACCTTTATATATAATTTGGGTGCCATCCAATTTGGCACGAATACGTTTGCCTACGATCTCTGCTGAAAACACTAAATCTTCTAAAATAAAATACACAGCAGTTAAACTACGCGAACGGATTATTGCACCGTCTTGTTTTTACGAAAACTTTGTAGTTACTCGTTCACTATCTAAGTCTTTACGGTGCTGATATAACTCTTCCTCTTCAAGTGGTCCTTGCAAACCCTTATGAAATATTTTTCTCATCCACCAGAAACTCCATCTCGAAAATATATTACCGGTTGAGTAGGGATTCTTTGGGCGTTCAATTTTTCTTCTAGTCCGATTCATGTTAAATTTCTTTATTTACAGTTACGTTTGGTTATGATAAACCAAAAATGTAGTAATAAATTCGAAGTTCAAGAAATGAAGATAACCGACACGACACCACTCAATATGGTAAATGCAACAAAAAATTTTTAAATCGTGAATAACAGTAAATAGCAATGCAAAAAATTTACAATATTTTTTCAATGTTACAACAAAACTTTATAGACAATGTACGGTAATTACGCGTACTCGTTCTCGTATTCGTACAACAGAAAATAAATTATTATTTTCAAATAATTATTATTATTTTATTTTCAAATAATTCCTTATGCAAATCATGCAAATTTGTTATATTATTCTGTTTAATGAATTATTATTATTTA
>NW_024033371.1:0-7938 GCF_002237135.1 Teleopsis dalmanni
TATAGCTTTTAGTTTCATCTATTCGATACTCGAAGCAAATGCAGATCTTTTGAAGAATTTTTTTTCAAATGCTTCTAATATTTTCTCATCACTGTTGGTTAATGTTCAAGCAGGAGAAGCAAGCTAAGACATTTATCATCAGAAATTACCTCTGGACCTATAATCATTTGTCTGGCATTTAAGTTACTGGTAGAATTTTTGAGCTGTATTGTTATCGTCCAGTTTTTTAAGCTCTTTGTAAGAATTATGCGTTTCTTAGTTTTAGATGATAAATTAAACGACCATTTCTTATATATGCTATGCACATATAAAATGTAATAAGAACTTACCGAGATATAGTTTTTAAATTATATGATTAGTTCTATTAGTGTATTGACAATATATCACACCACTTACCTAAAATAGAACAGAAAGTATATTTGATATATAATTGAATTAGTATTCATACAAAAATTAAATAATTATATTAAATATAATAACTTCTTTTTATAACATAAACATAAAAAAATTGTATGATGGCTGATTGGGCGGGATACAGTCCAAAAAATATGTCATGAACATGTCAAGTAGAACTTAAGAGGAGTCAAATTTAAGTGGATGATTTGTTTATAAAATAAATAAAATGGAAGTAATACCTTAAAAGGTATTAGAAGACTCTCTGTACTCATTAGAATTAGATTCTCTCTGTACTCATCTCTAACATAGAGTTTAGTTGATATTAAGTCTGCACTTTTACTATATGTCAATAAGTCAATGAACTTTTGTTTATCTATGCAAAATATTTGATTGATTGGAGATTTTCGCACGACACTGTGTAAATGCAGACTAAACAAATTTCTAGGAATTAAAAATAAACGTAAACAACTCCATAAACTTACAGCTTTTATTGGAGCAATAAACTCTGAGAAGTGAAGGATATGTAAATTGTTTAGTTAAAAAATAAAGTAGATATGAAGTAGCGAAATTAACAAAAAAAAAAAAATTCATTAAAAAAAATCTAAATATCAAATTTATGAATAATAAATGATATCGCAATTAAACCTAACAATACCCTTAACTAAAAAATTGCACTTCGTAAGACACTAATGGCAACACTTTGCCTGACTAATATTCATAGAATTCAGTACAATTTATTATTATTTAGTCAAAATGCATAAATATGACACAAAAAGTAAAAAATATGTGCCACTTGGCTGCTTGCTAAGTGGCAGTAAAAACGAGGCTAATGAAGTTGAGATACATATCGAAATGTGTGGCACCCCATTGCCACTCCATGGCCTACCTCAATCACTCATTTCATCAACTCGAGACTCGAAACATTAAAAATGACTTTAATTTATTATTTTTTATAATTTAATTGCACTTATTTTGAAAATAAAATGAATTTTACAAGAATTTTTGTTTTCATAATAAACTGAAAATAAATAAAAATAATAATAAAAAAAATTGAATATACAGAAATGAAAAAATGCATTAAGACTTTGATATTGAGTGGCTTTCAAGTACAATCGTCATGTAGACAGTCACTAAAATAAACAAAATATTCAGACAGCAAATGGAAACTGTTTAAGCTGCGATTTATCAGCAGATACTCAGTACAGATACATTGAATAAAAGATACAATAACTGAAGCACGAATTTCTAAACTTTGTTGGAATTCAAAATAAACATTCTCGGTAATGTTTTTTTTAACTTAACTTGCCATTTGTCATGAAACTCAACAATATAAGTATTGAGAAAGGGCAGTTTCTGTGATCAATGATTTTTTATTAAAGTTTATAGAAGAACTCATATGGAACTCACATGGAATCTGCACATTCAGCTAGAAATTGTTATGGTTTTAATTTATTTTAAACAGAATTCAGCTGATCAACAACACAATGATTAATATTTTTAGTAGTATATTCCATGGAGTATTTATTTATTTTATTAAAATTTAATTTAAAAAAATTTGAAATTATAAATTAAAAAAAAATTTATTTTTTTACATTCTGTATAAATATAGATTTTAATTGAATTTAGAGCAGAAAAGCATTTTCCTAATAAGTAGTAAAAATAAATGATTTTTCCAATAACCAATATCTGAAATTCGTGCCAGAGTCAAAGTTAAAATTTTTTTTATTTTTCACTTATTATTATACACATATTTGCTTGCAAAAAATTAAATACCAGAAGTCCATTATTCTATTCTGACAATACCTTCATTATTTAAATCCAGCGATAAATATATCTCTAATTTATTTTTAGTCAAATAATTTATTAAAATTTTTGAAATATTAATTTTATGTCAAATATTTTCTATAATGCCACCACTTCCGTCAAAATATTTATTTTTAAAATGTTTAATTTATTTTAATTAATTTTCAAATTTATTAGCAAGCTTAAAAGAATTATAAAAATTATTTTGATTTATTTACGGATTTATAAGAATTGATTGATAGTTCCGTAATAATAAAAACTGAAAATAATTTTATTGCAATTTATGCAACAGGAAATTTTTAAAAATAAATTTGAGTAGAAATAATATTTGATATGACTTTGATTATAAATAAATTTAACAGAATTGAATTATTATCTTAAAAATTATCAAACAATATTTTGAATTAGTTATTTGTGTAAACTAATGTAAAAAAGTATTTTTCTATTTAAATTTGATAAAAATAATTTATATAAAATTGAGAGGAAAGCACTTAATAATTTTAGGTGATTTTTTTTAATCGCTGTAATCTTACGATAAATTAAAAATTAAAAAAAAAATAAAAACTTCAAAATATTATAACAAAAAGATATCAGTGAAGTGTGTATTATAAGTATATTACATACTCATATGTATATGTATGAGATATGTATATAAGCTTATATATATATATTTAAAAACCTATATGTATGTTATTGATATATAAATATATCTTTTACAAATTTTTTTAACCTAAGCAACAGTTTTTGGTGAGAGGCAAACTAATTTATCAAATGTGGCTTTCTATTATAAAATCCACTTTAATAAAATAATGCTGGCTCGTATGATTTTTCAAATTTTTCTTATCAAAATTCTGAATGAAATGTTGAATATTTTCTTTGAACTCTAAACGGTTTTAATGCGAAGGAAGTGTAAAGTATACTGTCACAATATTCATAGATTTTGATGATAAAACCTTAAGACCTCAATTGGCTTGACCAATTTTTTTTTCAATTTGGCATATAAAATTTTGCTGACTATAGCAGTCTTTCTTCAGTACCGGATGTATTGCCGAAGAACTGTGTTTTTCAGTTCAGTTGATATATGAGTATTTCTTAGTATTAAAAACAAATTAGAACAACTGGTGTGTGATCAAGTGAACGCAAATCGTTCGCAAAATTTTGGCTAGTAATATTATGCTTAAAAATTAAATTTAAATACTTTATAAATTATCTACTGCTAAATGCAAGCGTAGGCGTTTTTATTTATATCTTAATTTGGTTCATTGCGTCAACACACGTAGTCATACTGAGGCGTTCTTAAGACGGCTCCAATGTGATTGGCCAAGAAATAAATTCAGTTAACGTGTATTTCGCCAAGTTTGTAAATTGTGAGTCGTTAATTGGCTTTAAAGCAGTTTCAGTTACCAATTACGATAAGTTATCAGTATTTCTGACACACTTTTGAATATTAATTAATCCATTAATAGTTTCAATGCACATATATAATTTCATTAATAATGCAGCATTTAGTGCTTGACGTCAGTAGGTATATTACTATCAGATATTTTATTACTAATGCAATATTAAAATAGAAGTATATTAATTTAGATTTAATTCAACTTCTTTCAAGAGAAGAGTTTCTTTACAAATACAATATAAACATCACAGCATTAAAACTAAGTATCTAAGCTTCTATTCCCTTCAGAATTAGCTTAAAATCCATAAAAAACTATGAAAAGAGTTGGTGAGTATATTTAAAAATTTATTTTTATTTTTATTAAATTAAAATAAATCGCATATACCCGTTTAATATTAACTTAACACTAAAAAAAACTTATCCCCATCTAAGATTTTGAAAAGCTCACCAGTTGACACATTTGCTTTCGAAGAGCCGAGTGTTTTCTATTCAGTTAGGATTGGTTGGTACATAGGATCCACCATTGGATTAGATTGCATTTAAAAAGGGGCTGGGAACTATGATACCACGTTACTATATCTTTGAGAATTAATATAACACACCCATTTAAGTTCCCTAGGCGCATAGCAGTTAAAAATGCCATTATGTTTTTTTAGAGAGATGTTGCCTATATACGTTATAAGTGAATAGACAGTTGATAAGTGCTAAAGTTTATAGCAAGACTATCACAGTGGCACAGCATGTATTCTATTACTGTTCTTCGTGACAGTGCCTTCAGGTATCGTTCCATATGATATCTAGATTCGGTAGATAGCGAAAAACACTGTGACAAGCCTAATGGCTTTATTGTTCAACATTAGCAGCTCTGTGGTTCTGGTTTTTAAGCGATTTGACATGAATTTTTAACTTGACAGTAACGTTATTGCTATCAGTCTGAACTGTCCTTTCCAGCCATTCATTAATTCTGAGTTTAAAGAATTTCCAAGAAGAACTGCAGAATCGTCTTGGCTCAATAAAGTATGTGATCCTCCCTTTTATGGCTAGTTCATAGTTCATCGGCTTTCTCGTTTCCCTCAAATCTTCTGTGTTCTGGGATCTATATTAAGTTAACCTTGCTTTTTTCATGTTTCAGGAATCTTGTTTGAAGTTGGAGGAATTCACAAATTAGTGTAGAATTAAAGATCTATCTTAGTAGTAGTGATCTGATTTATTAAGAGCTCATCTCCCCTGTTATGTCCATTACATCAAAGTTATCGATTCTGAAAATAATTCGTCCTTCAGTAACAAGTTCTTTTAAATTTTTACAGATATTGGATTAAAGCTATTGAAATTGAAGTGAAAAGTCAATTTAGCGGGTTCTTGAGGCTTCAAGGAATAGCTGAAAACATTTAAAGAAATAGTCCGATGTTGTTGTGAAATTGGCAACATATTAGCATTTTGAGTAAAATTGTAATGTTCATTCTATTGCGTTTCTTGCTTAATGTAGGATTCCGGAATCTGTCTTACAAAGGTTCTCATGAAAGTATTTAATAAAATTAATAAAAGTATTTGAAAAAAAAATTAAATTATATTGAAAAAAAAAAGTATTTGTAATTTAAAAAGCTCATAAGTTTCTAACAGTGTACTGTATTAATATGGAAGATATCAACAGGATCCTCTTTGTCCTCTTTAACCATATATTCCAAAAAATTTATAAAAAGAATTTATAATTTAAAAGACTCTTAAGCTGGTATCACTGTACTGTATTAATATGCCAGATATGTGCACGATCCTCGTTATCCAGTCTATTTATATCATCTGTTTTTGCAATTATATCTTTCATTCTTTTGCGAATCTGTGTTAGTTGTTAGATCATGTCTCGACGTATGTTGATCTCTAAACAATACTTAGTTTTACAGATCAAGTACACTTGTGTTCGCGATAGTATAGATATTGCGAGTACGTTTGTAGTGTACTGATTAAGTTCATTTATCAGTAAACCAAAACATCTTTATAGACTAAGGGAATATCGGTTGAAGCAGAATTGCTGTTTTTTAAGTGATTAATTGTTATACGAGTACTTAGCGGGGGTCTACATTGTTATTATTTACGTTGACTTGTTGTATACTTTGTTTATATATGCTATAACAGATAGATATAAAGTTTTCTGCTGAATTTTTGAAACTTCGTCTGTGAATGTAGATAACTTAGAAGTAGGGTTGGTGTTTCCGTTAACAAAAGGATGCCTATTACGTTGAAATGTACAAGTACAGGTTTTAATATATAATAACTGTTACTTCAATTGTGATAGATCAATTTCCCGAAATTTAGTCAAAGATCTGCTTAAAATGAATGTTGAAATGATTGATAAATTTAATTGCCGTTCCATAATCCGGATGTTGTTTCTGATAACTTTGACTAATGATAATGAAAACTAAATTTGTCTGCTACATGTATTTACGACAATTTAATTTGAAATTAATTTTTAAAACAATCGTTTTAGTCTAAGCAAGTGTTTTTAAGGGGATTTTTTAAAAATGCTTTAATTCATTATTGACTCTACTCTAAGATTTTGATTTTTTTCAATTTATTGTATTTTTTTTTTTTTTTTTTGAAATATTAATAAATTAAAGTATATCAAACAATATTTCTTAATACCATATTTCACTTAATTTTGTTTTATCAGTGGCGCTAAACATTGCTATCAGAAATATAAGACATATTTTTGGATCTTCTATAAAGTCTTTTAACTAACATATTTCAATCTAGTTATAATATATGATGTTTTTTTTTATGCTAGATTGTTTATAAAAAAATTTTAAAATATTTTCCACAGTCATAAATTAAAGATTCCATATAAAATTTTATCAAATTTATTTTAACCCTCTATGACTGATTTATAACATTCAAGTGATAGGTAAGCCATGTAAGTTTTATTAATGGCTCCATATATTATCGTGTTCTATAATTAAACTAAAATATTATTAAAAAGAGTTTATGAACATATTCGAAGCGGTAAGTTCTGTAGTATAATAACTGCTTAATAAATCTTTTATTATTCTGAAGTCTTTGGTTAAGTATGGAAAGATATTTAGTTATAGAACTAATGCTGTTAATACAGTCACTACGGCACTGTTTGTTATTTTTTTTCCATATAGTTTTTAAAAATAAAGCATTCATTTAAATCGTGTCTATTTTTGATTAACTTAATGAAATCAGTCCATTCAAAGATAGAAATCTCTTAATCGAAAAGGATTATGGATTCCAGATAAATCAGTAATAGGTGGAGAAAAAAATATTTAATTTAATTATAATCAAATTCAATGCATAATTTTCAATCTAAATGTTTCTTGATATATATCAGGATATATAGTATATATATTATTATATATAGTATTAAGATAATACTGTATTTGGTGAATGTGCAGAATGTGTTTTACTTTTAAATGTTCGTGTTTTATAAGATAAGTAAATATAAGTTTAGCTATGATCGAGATCAAAAAATATAAAGTCTATTTTTTAAATTAAGCCTAATCGTATTAGCTATATACATTGTGACCGAAAAGTTTTCGGGAAATTTTAAATAAAACGCAAAATTCTTAACCTTCATCAATATTTATTTTATCTCCTTCAAAATATGCTCCATTAGAAGCGATACACAAATGCCAACGTTTCTTCCAATCATCAAAACATTTTTTAAATAGAGGCCGCTTTCCGGTATGGCTTTGAGTTCCCTCTGCGAATTCTGTTTTACGTCTTCTATGGATTCAAAACGCGTTCCTCTGAGTGGTAATTTGAGGTTGGGAAACAGGAAAAAGTCACACGGTGCAAGATCAGGTGAATACGGTGGCTGTTCGATGGTATTTATTGAATGTTTGGCCTTAAAATCGTTGATAATGTTGAACAAATTGAGGTGAATCGGAACAAGCCGGGCGTTGACACGTCGCATACACAAATTGTCCACCAAAATCAAACGAGCCATCTCACGACCGATGCCTAGCTCTCGTGCTATCTCTCTAACACTCACATGAGGATTTTTGAACACGATTTCCTTTGCCTTTTCAATGTTTTCGTCGGTGGTAGAGGTCGAAGGTCGTCCAGAACGCGGCATGTCTTCGACGGTCGTACGACAGTCCTGAAAGGCTTTGTACCACTCATAAACTTGAGTTTTCGATAAAACTGATTCCCCATAAGCCTTTTGTAGCATTCGCAACGATTCTGCACACGAAATTTCGTTCGAAAAACAAAATTTGATGCAAACTCTTTGTTCAATATTTTTTTCCATTGTTTTTTTCGCAACGCACTACTGAGGTGAACTGGTTTCAACAGCTGCCGTATCACCGAATGGTTCCTGACAGATTCGC
>NW_024033372.1:0-7937 GCF_002237135.1 Teleopsis dalmanni
ATGATTGAAAAACGGGAATTCTGCCCAACTCGTAATACAATTTGCAATCATTACTGCTATTATAAATAATGCCGCCGAATTAATAAATCTGGCATAACTACTACTTTTTTATATTCGGAACTGTATTTTCCATCAGATTTATAGGCAGTTTAAAAACATTATGGAGTGTCTTTCCACCAATCAATAAAGTGGAAGCAATACCACTAAATGCACACGAAATACAGCGAAGATTAAGGGAATTTAATTTACGAATTATAGCCGTTTGTGTGAATGTTTTCCCACAACCTGCATGGGATGTCAAACAAAACACATTTGATCCTGTATCGTGATACTGAACTTCACGAATAACTTTATCAATAGTATCACGCTGTTCATTATTTGCGCAATCATAAAGCTCATTAAATAAACATTCTTCTACGAAAGGATCAAAAATATTGAGATCAGCAAATTCTGGCATTATTGTAGGTGTAGGCAAACCAAGTGACGTACATGTAACATTATGTGTTAACAAAATATCTTCGATTTCCAATAATACTCTATTAAAAGAAACATCTACACTACAACCATCTCTAACGAAATCTTCGCTTAAATGATCTCTAAATTCCACCCAAAGCGCTAATGCATTTGCTGGAATATTGAAGGCACAATTAATCGCAAACAAATTACGCATTTGTTTTCCTGAGTTAAATGTCTTAGCTTCATTGAGAGAAACTCTCCACTCGTTATAATTGGACGCAATTCCCCTAGCATGACATGCTTCGATAAATGTCCTATAAACAATTCCATTGAATGTACGCACATCTTCATATGATTTTGGCCCTTTTACATGCAACAAAAGTAATCTTAAATGGAATTGCTCAATTTCTTTGGGAGACACCATATAGACACCGAGTAATAATTTTATCTCCTCCTCGTTGTCTTTTTTGCCAAGATTTTCTACTATCAATCCAAACATAATGCAATGAAATTTCTATATACGTATATTGATTAGCAGATGAATCACTTTGATTCAATTGAAAGAAAGCTAATAGCTTCGTAAGCTTAGGATTTTCTACTGCTTGTCTTTCTTGGCCTTCGCGAAATATAATATTTTGTCTTTGTGGCAAATGAATGTCAAGACGAATTATAATATGAGAAAATGCATAGGAAATTCATATATTCGCCACATAGCCTCAGTTGATCCCACATATCGACCATTCAAAAAATTTCTAACGTCATCTACTTCAACTTATACTTGTTAGTCATTTTCGTTTGTGCTTTCACTTTGAATTAAAACAGTTGCACTATCAAAACCCTTATATACATATTTATATATGTACTTAATACTTTTGACGGAAGTGCACACCTCGACATTAATGTGACAATTATATTTTGCAAACAAATACGGGTTGTATGGAACGACATAACGATTATCTAAAGACTTTCCTCTAACATCAACGGAAACATTATTATCGCGCCGTCTATACAACGGATAACCATTAACTGATTCTTTCGTTAATTGTACAAAATCCTTTGGAAATTGTTTTGAATATTTTCCATCTTGCATACATACAGAGCTTGGATTCAAAACACCGCATGGTGTTGTTTGACAACAAATTCATGTAATTTTGGCTGCAAATTTTTATCCGGTATCTCTGCACAAACTATTTTATCAATATCAGCCGGCCCGACAATTTTGTCATTTTCACATAAAGTTATCAAAATGTGAGCATGAGGCAAACCTCTTTTTTGAAATTCGATTGTACATATATATAAGAGCCTCAACTTTGCCAAAAATATATTTATTCCAAATGTCAGAAATGAGTTCTTTTAACTTCGATTTAAATACACGCACAACTATTTCAGGCCTGAAATGAGATGATTCATTAGGATCAATATTATATACAATTTCCGCCCAATTCTGATTGCAAGTCATTGTAACAAAAAGCGATGGCTTGCCGAAGTACTGAACAATTGACATTGTATCTAAGTAATTTTGATACATGTTTCTCGGAGACCCAGTGAAGGATGAAGGCAAAATCACTTTACGACCTAAGCTACCATCTCCTACTTGATTCGTTTGCAAATAATCACTAATATTGTTATACACATCTGCCCTCAAATTTACTTGATTCTGTCTTATAAAATGTAGTCGACATACTTCTATTCTCACATACATATCAACAATGTATTGCAAAAATAGTTTTTGCGATTTATGCAAAAAGCTAAATTGATCCCTTATTGCAAAACTGAAGCATGCAAATTGTAACATTGTAACTTTATTTCGAATCTGCCTACCATTAGAATTATGTTGCACGTTATGCGATATATTAACGTGCCAACCAAAATCTCCATTTGGGAATAGTAAAGGATATGCCAATGGTTCCAAAGCAGAATCTAATACTAATACATTCTTAACTACACCATTTGTTTTTAAAAGAGATATCATATTTCTCTCAAATGGTGGTTCACCATCTATAGTCGTAAATATTATATCTTCGTATATCTGTATCACGATTCACGATAATTGCCATACAAATCTCTTTTTGTGCATTGCATACTCTATCATAATGTTCTTTCATTGTACAAAATGAATATCTCTCGAATTGAAGTGTTGTTAATGTCGATTCAACCAATTAATTAACCTTAACTATCACACAATTCACAATTAAAATTCATCACAATTAAAATTTAACTATTACACAATACACTTGAAATAAATCTAAAAATTTCAAACTCATTAACCTTAACTATCCACATTTCACAATTAAAATATATCACAATTAAAATTTATCAAAATTAAAATTTATCACAATTAAAATTTAACTATCACACAATGCAAATAAAACGATTCATATCAAAGGATATTTCCACTTCAATGCGTTTTTTTTATTCACAAACAATATTTGAAATTTAATGAGCTTTAAAAATCTGATTGTAACAGAATCCACAAAGTCCAAACACACAAAGTCCAAACACACAAAGTCCACTTTTTTCCAAAAGTGGAAAAAAATCGCACACACAAATCCACCGTAAACAATTAACAATTCGTCACAAAAAAAAACTTTGAAAAACACATGTATTTTGTTGTTGTAGTCGCTAAATTTACGCCAACGCATTTTTACCTGTGTTTCCGTTAACGTACATGCGAAAAAATAACGTTGTGCTCTTCTGCACGTCTTCACCTTTCCAACGGTATAAATTTTATCCATATATGTCAACGGCAACACAGTTAAAACGGGGTAACAAACTTTTATGTTAGCGTAATTATATATAGACTAGGGTCGCCAGTGGTCGAAATTCGACCAATAGAAAATACAATTTATTTATTTTAATAGTATTTAAATTTTATTGATGAATTTGATTAAAATATGAACAAAATCTAAAGAAAGTTGTACAATTTAAAAACAATTTAAAAAATAAATTAAAATTTATAATTTCATCTCGTGCAAAATTATTTGTTGTGTTTCTGGTTTTGGCTTAATTCTTCCTAGTATTATCAATCCAATCAAATCGTTTAATTTAAATTTGTCGTCATATGTGACCACATATGCACCTGCGAAAAAAGAAAATAATTAGTATAAAATATGAAATATGATGAATTGTTTGAATGAAATACCGATAAAATTTCGAACTGATGCTCCATTTTGAAATCTTTTCAACAAATAAATTATCTTAACATCTGCTCCGTACATTTGTTCTTCAGGTGATATCGGAAAGTTATCAGTATAGGAATCAGCAATTTTGTAGAACAGCACCTTCATCTAAAGAAATTCGAAATTCTGACGCAATTTATTGCGTCAATTTATTGCATAATTTCGACAATGCGACTTTGCACAACATCTCGCTCCCGTGTTAATTATCAAACAAATTCCTATACTCTGCCATCACGAAATCAAATCGCGGTATGCAGTGAAGGCAAGAAACAAAGAAATGAAATTGGCAAATGAACGAATGAAAAAAATTAAATATTGAAAAACATTCAAACTGAAGAAAATCTAAAATAATAATAATGCATAATAATAATTCTATATTTTATATCACGAAGTTCTCAAAACTTCAGTGTAAACAATATTTTTTGTAAAAACCCTTTCATCATTAGCCAAATGACCTTGTCCACCTTCATTACTGACATAAAATTTAAGTCCGTCAAATGATCTAACTCAACTGGCTGCAACGTAAAGTTGACCATGCGAAAAAACAAGTCTCCTCAACAATATTCCAACTCTATCAAATGTCTGTCCTTGGGATTTGTTAATTGTCATAGCAAATGCGCTGATGACTGTGGAAACTGTGTTCTTTGAAAATTAAATGGCAGTGCAGTCCCTGAATACGTCAAGTGTATGCGTGGAATCAAAACACGTTTTCCGCGAGCAACTCCAGTGAGTACTTCACAATCTATTGTGTTATTATGCATTGCTTTGACTCGCATTCTCGTCCCATTCACTAAAGCTTGCTTCGTATTTAAATTTCGAATTAACAAAACTATCGCATTAATCTTGAGCTCCAACTTATGTGGTGGCAAACCACTTACAATCAAAGTATTCAAAAATTCTACTGGATAGTTGCACACCTCACTGTTATCCTCGCAAATAATTCTGTCAAAACTGTAGTAAACCTTTTTTTCACCAGCGATGCGATTCAATACATCGTTATTGATAAGTCCACAATCTTCATTAGTTGGAGCTAACACAACTGAGTTCAACATTCTATCTGATAAAATGGTTTCATTAATATCTCCAAAAATATCATGTACTGTGTTAGATTCAACACCTATCAAATTTGCTGGAATTTCTACTAAATCTTCACCATTGCCAATTCTCTTTAGAAATTGAACGAATTCCAACTCTTCGGGGAGTGCTCCTATATTTTGAGTTAACGTTATATGATTGAAAAACGGGAATTCTGCCCAACTCGTAATACAATTTGCAATCATTACTGCTATTATAAATAATGCCGCCGAATTAATAAATCTGGCATAACTACTACTTTTTTTATTTTCGGAACTGTATTTTCCATCAGATTTATAGGCAGTTTAAAAACATTATGGAGTGTCTTTCCACCAATCAATAAAGTGGAAGCAATACCACTAAATGCACATGAAATACAGCGAAGATTAAGGGAATTTAATTTACGAATTATAGCCGTTTGTGTGAATGTTTTCCCACAACCTGCATGGGCTGTCAAACAAAACACATTTGATCCTGTATCGTGATACTGAACTTCACGAATAACTTTATCAATAGTATCACGCTGTTCATTATTTGCGCAATCATAAAGCTCATTAAATAAACATTCTTCTACGAAAGGATCAAAAATATCGAGATCAGCAAATTCTGGCATTATTGTAGGTGTAGGCAAACCAAGTGACGTACATGTAACATTATGTGTTAACAAAATATCCTCGATTTCCAATAATACTCTATTAAAAGAAACATCTACACTACAACCATCTCTAACGAAATCTTCGCTTAAATGATCTCTAAATTCCACCCAAAGCGCTAATGCATTTGCTGGAATATTGAAGGCACAATTAATCGCAAACAAATTACGCATTTGTTTTCCTGAGTTAAATGTCTTAGCTTCATTGAGAGAAACTCTCCACTCGTTATAATTGGACGCAATTACCCTAGCATGACATGCTTCGATAAATGTCCTATAAACAATTCCATTGAATGTACGCACATCTTCATATGATTTTGGCCCTTTTACATGCAACAAAAGTAATCTTAAATGGAATTGCTCAATTTCTTTGGGAGACACCATATAGACACCGAGTAATAATTTTATCTCCTCCTCGTTGTCTTTTTTGCCAAGATTTTCTACTATCAATCCAAACATAATGCAATGAAATTTCCATATACGTATATTGATTAGCAGATGAATCACTTTGATTCAATTGAAAGAAAGCTAATAGCTTCGTAAGCTTAGGATTTTCTACTGCTTGTCTTTCTTGGCCTTCGCGAAATATAATATTTTGTCTTTGTGGCAAATGAATGTCAAGACGAATTATAATATGAGACTGAAAATGCATAGGAAATTCATATATTCGCCACATAGCCTCAGTTGATCCCACATATCGACCATTCAAAAAATTTCTAACGTCATCTACTTCAACTTATACTTGTTAGTCATTTTCGTTTGTGCTTTCACTTTGAATTAAAACAGTTGCACTATCAAAACCCTTATATACATATTTATATATGTACTTAATACTTTTGACGGAAGTGCACTCCTCGACATTAATGTGACAATTATATTTTGCAAACAAATACGGGTTGTATGGAACGACATAACGATTATCTAAAGACTTTCCTCTAACATCAACGGAAACATTATTATCGCGCCGTCTATACAACGGATAACCATTAACTGATTCTTTCGTTAATTGTACAAAATCCTTTGGAAATTGTTTTGAATATTTTCCATCTTGCATACATACAGAGCTTGGATTCAAAACACCGCATGATGTTGTTTGACAACAAATTCATGTAATTTTGGCTGCAAATTTTTATCCGGTATCTCTGCACAAACTATTTTATCAATAGCAGCCGGCCCGACAATTTTGTCATTTTCACATAAAGTTATCAAAATGTGAGCATGAGGCAAACCTCTTTTTTGAAATTCGATTGTATATATAAGAGCCTCAACTTTGCCAAAAATATATTTATTCCAAATGTCAGAAATGAGTTCTTTTAACTTCGATTTAAATACACGCACAACTATTTCAGGCCTGAAATGAGATGATTCATTAGGATCAATATTATATACAATTTCCGCCCAATTCTTATTGCAAGTCATTGTAACAAAAAGCGATGGCTTGCCGAAGTACTGAACAATTGACATTGCATCTAAGTAATTTTGATACATGTTTCTCGGAGACCCAGTGAAGGATGAAGGCAAAATCACTTTACGACCTAAGCTACCATCTCCTACTTGATTCGTTTGCAAATAATCACTAATATTGTTATACACATCTGCCCTCAAATTTACTTGATTCTGTCTTATAAAATGTAGTCGACATACTTCTATTCTCACATACATATCAACAATGTATTGCAAAAATAGTTTTTGCGATTTATGCAAAAAGCTAAATTGATCCCTTATTGCAAATCTGAAGCATGCAAATTGTAACATTGTAACTTTATTTCGAATCTGCCTACCATTAGAATTATGTTGCACGTTATGCGATATATTAACGTGCCAACCAAAATCTCCATTTGGGAATAGTAAAGGATATGCCAATGGTTTCAAAGCAGAATCTAATACTAATACATTCTTAACTACACCATTTGTTTTTAAAAAAGATATCATATTTCTCTCAAATGGTGGTTCACCATCTATAGTCGTAAATATTATATCTTCGTATATCTGTATCACGATTCACGATAATTGCCATACAAATCTCTTTTTGTGCATTGCATACTCTATCATAATGTTCTTTCATTGTACAAAATGAATATCTCTCGAATTGAAGTGTTGTTAATGTCGATTCAACCAATTAATTAACCTTAACTATCACACAATTCACAATTAAAATTCATCACAATTAAAATTTAACTATCACACAATACACTTGAAATAAATCTAAAAATTTCAAACTCATTAACCTTAACTATCCACATTTCACAATTAAAATATATCACAATTAAAATTTATCAAAATTAAAATTTATCACAATTAAAATTTAACTATCACACAATGCAAATAAAACGATTGATATCAAAGGATATTTCCACTTCAATGCGTTTTTTTATTCACAAACAATATTTGAAATTTAATGAGCTTTAAAAATCTGATTGTAACAGAATCCACAAAGTCCAAACACACAAAGTCCAAACACACAAAGTCCACTTTTTTCCAAAAGTGGAAAAAAATCGCACACACAAATCCACCGTAAACAATTAACAATTCGTCACAAAAAAAAACTTTGAAAAACACATGTATTTTGTTGTTGT
>NW_024033373.1:0-7936 GCF_002237135.1 Teleopsis dalmanni
CAGCCACTGAGCGACCATTTCAACTATGTGCTGACAGACGGGCGCATATTTACGATTGATAGATAGATGGACTGATTTTGTATGCATTTCGTTTGTATGATGTGGGCTTATTATGTATCTATTATAAATTCATCTTTTCAATCAAATCATTCCAGCTTCTGCCTGATTGACATTATTTCTTTTATGCAGTCTTGTATACAGTCAGCATAGAAAGTGTAATTTGACACACACACAGACTGTTTGACATCAGCTGACATTGAATTGATCTTTTTCTTTGTAGCGATTCAGCTTCTAAGTGATCGTCAATATATCTTTTTAAATAAGTTTTTTCAATTGCGTAACACTAAACTACACACTTAAGTTCTTATATTTCTAATATTAAATAAGTGTTAATCGTTTGTTGTTTTCCATTTAACACTTAAGTGCAAACGATATTTCAATAACATCGAAATGGGTGCAGTTTGGTTAAGTGTAAACAATTTTTCTAAATTAAAAAATTAAAAAAATATAAAAAAAAAGAACTATTTAACCTAATTAAAAATAATTTATAGTCTATTGTCATAATTACATGAATTATCAATTGATAACTTAAATGAAAAATTTTCTTAAACTACCTATTTGTTGTCTTAGTTCCTAATACGAGTACATGCCTGACTTTGCGATCATTTTAGAACCTTACATATACAAAAGTATATAAACGTTTAGATACTTGTAGGCTCGCGTATCTAAAGTTTATGTAAATTGACTGCAATATACCGCTTGTGACCCCCAAAGCTGATCTTTGCTATTTTGTGTAAAATATAAAAATATTTTAAATAATTTTCGTGTTTATGTGCTATGACATAATATTAGAAAACATTTCTTGCTTGAATTGCCTGAGTATAGAAATTTCTATAATTTAGGTATTTGGGTGCAATGTACGCAAATAAAAACATTTAGCTTTTTTTTTTTTTTGTAAAATTATTATTTTAATCATTTGGTTTTATAGGCCATTGTCGCTACTAGCCGTTTTTTTGAGGTTATTGGCATTTAAAGTAATTTTATAGTCACATTAATTTTTATATATAAAAACTTGATTTAAATTTTATAGTGAATTTAACAGTTCAGCAAGTAAAGTCATGGTTCCACACTTCACAAAAACTAAATAGTTTCGTTGGTAAAAATGCGTTCATAGAATAAACTAGGCTACTTGAGTCATTTATAAAAATACGTAGTACTAAATAATTTAGTTGAATAAAATTAAAATATTCTTTATTATTATAAATGACATTCTCAAAGCTAATTAACGTGATAATCTTTTCACATATGGTCTATAATACCTTGTTCTGTACTAAAAAGTCTTAGTATTCGTTCCCAACTGTTCCTCTGCAGATATCTTTAAAGAACACTTAAGAGCTAAATTGGATTAGCTTAGAGTGGCAGACTTCTGCATCAAAGTTCACTTGAGTTTCCTAACTGTATCCTCAATCCACACATAGATGTGAGAAGGGATAACTTTACAATTGTAGTTCTTTAAGTTGTGTGCCACAATTTAACGTTAGATTGTCATTATCTTTTTCGTGGACCTAGTAAGCACTTATTTAAAATATATTGTGGAGTACAAACAAAGTCGTGTTAGATAAGCAATCAATTTAATTTGAATAGTTGGTTGGTTTAAGAGGTGCTAGAGCTTTCTCTTTTGACCGTGTAATGTATAGGTGCCGTTTTGTTGCCACAAACCCGGTGAAAGAACAAATCAGGTGAAGGAACAAATCAGGTGAAGAAACAAATCAGGTGAAGGCATACTATATTAATGAAGAACTTTTTTTTTCGAAAAAGACAAAAGTCATGCGAGACATACATAGTTATATGAATATTAGTAGTAGTTTACCGAACTGCTGTACAAAATTGCTACTTAGTGGTCTTCCTACAAACACCTACTCATAAAAAGATCTGCTCACTTTTGAAAATTTGAAAAGGCCTATTGTCGAAAACTTGATCCAAAGAGCAGAACAACATTCTAAAATATTACAATTTATAAATATAACCGCTTTATTTTGAAAGTCTCTTAATGTCTTAAAAAAACATTTTCCCGAAAAATGCTCGAGTACGAATAATACCTGTTGATGTCAAAAACAATAGCTTTTCCAAACAATTAGGGTATTTATCTTGTACTTAATAAATAAGAAAGAAGCAAAAATATTAATTATATATATTTTGTTTTACCTTAATAAATTATTAATTATTAGCACTAGAAGAGAGTTATGATATTATAAACTATTGCTAAAGTGGCGTATAGTGGACGATAGAGTGGCGTATATCCCTTTGACGATATTATATACAAATAAAAAACTATTAATAATTTTTTTCTATTTACTATATATAAAAGTTTTTAAAGAAGTTCGAGAAGTCTTAATGTGAACAGAGTATCTATGTTTAAGGTATCTTAACTTTATAGCTTCCCCAGATTTACCAAATATGGATGAAAATGAAGTGATCGTTTTTTATTAAATGATGAGGAAGCTTAATATTAGCAAAAAGTTTTTGCGAAATTGTTTAAAAATTGAATTAATTATTTATTGCCACTACAAAAGAATAGTATTGAAATTTAACATTTAAAAATTCCTATAAATTATTATTTTAATTATTTTACAGTTCGTTTATGATTTCATTCATATATAACATAGCAAGTGAATTTGTTAATAGACTTTCACAGTAAATTAACAAAACTGCAAGTTCGAAAATATAAGTCAAGTACGGTTGGCTAATGAACACTGACTCTGAGCTTCAAATTTGGCAGGGAGTGAGTTACACTTGGTATTTGTAGTGTCTTAAAATTATTCAAAAATAATTAAATATAAGAAATAATTCCAAGAACATTGATAATGGGTATTTCGCAATACTCGACACAGCTGTATGGCGAGCCAAAATTTCAATAGATTAAAAATAAACAAACATTTGTGTTGTTGCAATTCACTACAGTATAAAATCTCTCTATTAAATATTTTCTGAGCAATAATTTTCACAAAAGTAATAATTTATTTTATATATAAATAAATAATTATTATAAAGTGAAAATGATGCACCAATGGAGACATTAAATGCATTTTTCAGTAGCTGTTACCTGCAGTAAAAAATGATTAATAATTAATTTATGCCTTCAGGCAAAACAAAATCATAATTTATGAACACAACTTTCTATTTATTTATTTTTTAATTTTAAAAATGAAAAATTATTTATGAAAGTCAAATTAAATTTTTTATTGTCATTTCAAGTATTTGACTCGCCATTGCATATTTATGTCAACTTGCAACTTGCATTCGTGCAAAATTTAACTAATAATTTTTCAAGGTACGAGTATGAAGATAAAATTTAATAATTATAACTTTTTCTACTATAATTAATAATTTTAACAACAAAAGAATAATGACAATAAAATTTTGTTTATTTCTATCTGTTGTTTATGTTTTAATTTTAGCATTGCAAGTACTCATGAGACAATGAAAACCAACTCTGAAGTGCATTTTTGTAGAGGGAGTCGAGTTTTTCAAAAGATTAAAAAAGAGATTTATTAGAAATACTCGTATAAACTTATTTTTTAAGATAATATAATTAATATAATATATATATGCTATAATATATATAGCAATCGATTCCACGACATTCTTCCTGCCCTTGCAGCATATTGTTTTCCTTTAAGGAACAATAAGAGAATGCTGCCACCTAACTTTTGCATAATCTGGTCATAGCAAATGGATAATGTCTTGAGATATGCATAAATAAATGAAAGACGTAATCTATTATAGACTAATACTTATACTACACTATAGGTTAATAATTTTATATTCTTATTTCATTTTGTTGGACTGTGAAATTAGGGCTATTATATCTAAAAGTGAAATAATATTGATATTGACAAAGCATTTAAATAATTCCAATTTTAAATGTATTATCTCAGAATTACTTATAGTGGCCTAGATGTTAATTATTTGGTTAAAATAAACTTTAAATAAGAATATATGCAAGGAAACACTTAATTGCACGTCATGTTATATTTGTTTAAAATAAAAAGTAGGAAAATGTGCGCTCAGTAATAGACACAATGACGAGATTTCCATATATTACAGTGGAATAAAAAATTTTATTTGTTATAAATTGATGCATTCTATAAAAAAAAATTATTCCATAATAAAAACGTTCTAAGTCTTCCGTTTTAGGATGGGATGCCCATGGAAAATCATTCCTTGATTCTCGTCCACACCCACGAATTCATCGTACAACAACGAAATACACGGTCTAATACTTTGCATGAGTAGTTAGAATATCTGTACCGTCTATAACGATTATTTGAGTATGTGTTAATGGGATTAATCCAATTTTTTAATTTAAGAACGATCGATTAAAAATTTTATATAAACATTGTGTTTATTATGACTTGGTACTTTTTAAAAAATTATTAAAACTCCATTTAACGGATTTAATTCAGTTCTCTCTAAAGTTTTATTAGACAACACTCATGCCTTAATGTTTTTCCAAATTTGAAAATACTTTCTATTGATAGATATTAGAATAACTTTCAATTTCTTCTGGTTTTAGCCTACAATACTGACGCTGAGGTGGTAAGTTCATTTTACAGAGAAGAAATGTCTTATAGAGCAATATCTCGTGAATATGGTTATTAGGAGATGATCTCTCAAATATATACGTCCAATTAGTAATATTCACAAGTATTATTCAAATAACGACATAATTCAAGGAGTTATTCCAAAAAGCAACTTATATACTTAGTTACGAACTGTATACGTAAAATTAATATGCTGCACATTACAGAATTCTATCAATCTTATTGTAGAACTTGCAGAAACTTCGACGAAGAAGAGACAATCACACTCCTTCATCACTGTGACTGTCTAAAATCACTAACAGAAGTAAAGTAACAGAAGTAGGGAAATATTTTTTTAAAAGCCTGTAAGATTGGTCATCGGTAAAAAGAAAATATCTGTTAAACTAAACTCAACACGAAAGATCTATATATCTACAGGAGCCGCTTACGAAGAATATAGTATCAAAGCGGCAAATAGCTGCTAATTCTGTGAGACGCGAGGTATCTGCTGAACAGCCACTGTAACCAATTTACTTAAATCTTGTCATATAAAATCTTAATATCTTAGGCGCAGTTTGTCTATATTTCAACTATAGAACAGTTCGGTTACCTATATATATCAATATTTGAAAAAGTTGAGAAAAATGTCTAAGTCCTTTTATATACATAATTGATAGTAAATAGCATCAACTAGAGATATATTACACTGTGGTCTCTATGTAGGTTTGTTTGAAGTACTTATATTAGTTACTTACATACTTTTTGATTCACTTAGATATATGATATAAGGTATCAATTAGAGATATATCACACTTTGGCCTTTATGTGGTTTTATTTGAAGTACACACATTATTTATAGATATTTTTTGATTCACTTAGATTTATCGTATAAAGCACGTTATTTGCTTTTTCTAATCATGTTCCACTGTGCTACACTACTTCTTAATTAGGGGTCATTTTCTTTCCGCTGCGATAGATTAAAAGATATTTGCACATCACGTTTATAAATACGAATTTGACCACGAAATTTGAAAAAAATAACTTAATTGAAAACAAGATACAATCATATGAATAGTGTTTTTAGCTGTTCTTAGTTTAAAATTTATGTAGATACATTAGTGAAAAAGACTTTTTTCCTGTTGATGGAATTTTAATTCAAAACCACATAAATTATACAAAGCTTAGCATTCATAAAAATAAATGACGACAATTTTTAAAAAATTTTTTGCAATAAGTTTACATATTGGAAAATGTGATGTATGACATCTCAGATATTTAGTGTGATAATTTTGTAATATTATACATAATTGTAAATAGTGCAGAATATTATGTGATAATTAACTTAAAATATTTTTATGTATTACATTCTTTCGATATCTTTACATCTTTGTAGATCTTTGTAGATCGCATATATTCTTGGTCAGCTTAGTAAGACCCATAAATAATGGTCTTGTGAGTGAACATTATTTATATACTTGTATTTAATTTTTTTTTCACTGCCGGGTTTTTATCACTGGTGTTGATGTGGATGTTCTTATTATTCTTATTTTTGTTATAATATCTACGTGTCTGTATTTCCAAAAACAGTCAAATACACTCAAATATACTGTAGACAAAAATGGATAGAAAATATGTAGATAGATTAATCTGACTAGCTACAAGGCACACTTAGACCTATTGGTCCAAGCGATACCAAAAAGAGTAAAATCTGTAAGTGGATTTTGTAATAGATATTTTTAAAAGCGGTTAGACCCTAGCCGGATTTGAATATAGAGTCTAAGTGCTGTAGTTATAGTACATACACATTGTGAAAACAGGGCGCAACAAATCTCCTGCAGTCGTATGTGGTTGACCCTAGGCTGACTAGTTCGCTATGCACGTATAGAGCGTCTCAATTTCCTATAGCAAATCAATTGACGAATTTAACGTTGGATTATCATTGATGGTGTAAATCTTTAATCATAATAAAGTCATAATGTCATATATATTATATTATTATATATTATTTTTTTTTTTTATTATATTATTATTATTTTAATATATTATTCAAAATGCATACATCTTCTTAAAATAATTTTTTTGTTGAGGATGGGTCGTATGTGTTCTTTTGCACTCCCCTGATCTGTGTATGTTTAGACTGGATATATATAATTAAATGTGTATTATTATATATATATATATGTACATATTTTTTGTATTAGTTTGATTTATATTCAGTTTCAATGCACTTTTTACGTACCCAAAACAGCTGTAACAAATTAAGAAAAAATTATATGATATAATTAAAAAAATAATTAACCCAATAATTAAGTATTAAAGTTTCACAAGTATTAAATATAATCTATTAAGAAATTTTAAAATTGTCGTTTCTTCTATTTGTAAAATAATGTAATATAAAGCATTTTAAAGCGATTTAAATGTGTAATTTAAACAATGGTTTGCTTCTTTCATTTTCCTTATCTCGAAACTGTCAATATAGTTTAATTTATATTTGATTCAGTGTTTCCATTAATTTCTGGAACAGATCCGGACAGAGTGCGGCACTGTTTAGTTTTCTAACACTTGACCTCATATGTCAAATTACAAATTTTTTTTACATGAAGATTGCAAATCATTCTGAATTATACAAATTGCGTTTCTATTTTGTATTAAAATTAAACGAAACATGCAAAATATCTTTTAAGTGCATTTAGTGATCTCTATTTGTGAACAAAATAAAATCAAATTAAGCATGGGAATCTTAGAGATTGAAATCTGTAATATGAAAATTACATAGTAAAAATTTTATAAAAATTCTTAACCTATTGTTTTACTAATTTCCAAGCTACTTACTACTACTATCATTCATATAAAATAATTATTACTGAATTTGTTTAATTTACTTTAAGTTCTGTTTTATTTATTTTTACTTAACTAATATGTGTTTATAAGGTACTAATTAATAATTGTAAACTATAATTATTTGTTTATTTATAATATAATTATTATAAGTGTCCACATAAATATATAAAAATTAATTAAATTTCTATAAAATTTGGAAAAAATAAAATCGGTAGGGATTAAATGGGTCATTGGCATTAATTAGTAGTTTCATCAAGTTTTCCAACTTTCATGTATCTCACTTTCTTTTTTATATTAGGTTAATGTTTTTTTTTATCAACACAGAAGGAAGTCAGTCTTTTTTTTAAAGTTATCGTCGCTTAGTTACTTTTTAATCCCGATTCTCGGAATGGAAAAGAGCTAATCTCAAAAGTTTAAGTGATTACAAAGGTTGTGTATATGACTCTCATTATATTTATAGATTTCTTCTCGTACAGTCTTAGTTTGCTAATTTTGGTTTGGAACCGTTGAAT
>NW_024033374.1:0-7936 GCF_002237135.1 Teleopsis dalmanni
CTTGTGTAACACATCACTGGTTATAAAAAAACAAGGCTACTTGATTTCTAACTGCTTGTTCATATAAGTTCGATCATTTTGTTTTACAACATGCGGCACATTTATTTAAAATCTTATTTTATCTGTGAAATCCAATTGTTTTGATACATAAAACTTTACTTAAAACTTGTTTTAGAATATTCGTAGTATGTTTAGCTAAACCGATGTTTAGCGTCTATTTCAGGCTCAATTTCGTTTAAGTAGAGGCTATACCTACATGCACAATTTGCATTCTATATTATTGCTATTTTCCTTATAAAGCACAAGTGAGACACGAGAGACTAAATCTTATTGTGGTTGTGGTTTACTGGAGTTCCGTGATATATATTAGAGAAACGCCGAAAGTTGGAGTTTTTCATATTCTGAGGCATCCGGAAAAGTATGGACTACTAAAATTAATCATTGAAGGCAGAATTGAAGGTAGACGTGGCCCTGGGAGACGAAAGATATCATGGATGAGGAACTTACATCAATGGTTTAATAAAAGTACAAGATCACTTTTTCGAGAAGCTGTAGATAAAATCAAAATAGCAATCATGTTAACCAACGTTCGAAGCGGACAGGGCACCTAGAAAAAGAAGAATACATGGTTCGTCATACTTCCTCATGCTTAAAAACTGTTATTTTCATCATTAGGTAAAATCTAAAGTGCTGCCACCTGTTCGGAAGACACAGTTTTTTAAAGTGAATTTAGTTCAGTTCAGTTCAGCCTCTTAATAGAAATTGAAGTCAACAAATTATTTTAATTAAATAGTGCATATAACATAGTACAAAAAACCATTCCCATAATATAATATTTTATCCTAAATAAGTGGATTTATATTTAAATAAATTCTTACTTTATAGCAGGTGATATAAAAACTATCCGCCGTTTTCTGTGACTAAAAAGTCAATAACATTTTGCAACTCGTGGAGCAGACGAAGCCGCAGACCATTAACTTGGAATCATTTAAGAAGAACAGGCTATGCAAAGGCACTCGAGTTTTTCGACCGCATAAATTCACGCAAAGACATTTGATTAATAAAATTTCCATCAGGGAAACGCTGCTGAAACGCAATGAACCATTATTGCGAATCATTATAGGTGATGAAAAATCATTTAAATACGAGAATATCGAACGTAAACGAACATGGTCAAAGACCGGTGAGCCCCACAAATGACTTCAGGGTTAAGATTAATAGCAAGCAAAATACTGCTGAGTGTTTGGTACAATCTGGTATTGTTATAATTATGTTCCATCACAACAATACCAGGCCTCACACGTATTTGGTGACTAGGAACAAATTGACGGGTCTTGTTAAGTTTTAGTACATTGACTATATAAGTCGAAACTTTCTCTATTGGACTACCATAGGTTTCGTTTGACAATAATATTATATCGTCTTAATTATTTATAATTAAATTGATATATAATATGTTCGTATTATTGCATTTTATCTGTTTCTTATTACATAAATTCTATATAATTATAGATGTGCCTTCATAATAATTTTTAATAGTTTTTATGTTTAACACACGTAAACCCTTTGAAAGTTACGTGTCAACGCTATTTGGTATACAAAATTACCACTAAGCCCATAAATTAACGACAGACAACAAATTGGCATTAAAATTAATGTCATGGAAATTATTGCTTCTTTTAACAGAAATGTGTCCTTTGTGACTCCATTTTTCCCACACTTCGCCCGTATTGCCTTGTAATTTTATTGCTTATATGAATATAAATGATAAAATACGAAAGCCTCTTCTGTAATAAACAATACGATGGTAGTGAGATTAAAGGGGAAGACATACCGAAATGTGGAGTCAACAGTTTCCTTAGACAATTCGTGAACATATAACAAGATACTTTTTAAGATACGCCACTTCATTAAATGCTGCAATCAACAAAAACTCTAAATTTAATTTTTTTAATTATTAACTAAAAATATTTATTTTAATTTTGCATTCACTTCTCAAAATTTAAACAGTGCAGTTGTCAACAACATAATTTTGTTAATTTAAATATTATCTATCTATATTATCTATATTAATCTATATCTATATTATCTATAGATATCTATATTATCAATATTATATTTTCAATTATACTTAAAAAACCTTAAAGAAATCAGTAGTATAGTTCAGTTTTAATTCTAAGTGATCTTAATACTATGTTCAGGCACACCTTAATTTCGTAAAAATCTTAGTTTCATCTTCGTTACAGCGAAATTAAGTTGTTTTTCCCATGCAAAATTCAGTTTTGAGGTTAGAACGAAATTAAGAAAAATGCCCTTAATTTTTTGAAACGAAAGCTGAAATATAGGGATATTTCAAATGTAACTAAGCGTAAGATAAATTTTAAGGAAAAGATAAAGTTAAGATAACGAAAAAGTGACTTTTTTTGAAGTAATTATCAGTCACAGTTGACTTTAATAAAATCGCGAAATTATTTCAAAAGTAGTGCAAATTTAAGTTAAAAACAACAATTCACATACCTGAAATCCACTAAAGCTAATAAACTAGTAAAAGCCATCCTTTATAGTTCTAATAGTTAACTTTTTAAAATTTTCCAGATACAAATGATGTTTGGAGCATGTAATTTTTAATATTTAATTTGTAAATAAAAAATATGATTTTCTTAATTTAGGGCAGTATGAACACTTTCGAAATTAACTTAATTTCATTTTTACGAAATCAAGGAAATTGGTTGTCTGAACAAAGTATAAGATTTAAGTTACTTATTAATTGTCAATAAGTAAATATCTGTTATGATGGTATAAATGAGATTTTATACGTCAATTTAATTGATATTATTATTTAAAAACAATTTTTCTTAATTGTTTTTTTTATTTTCATCATTTTTCTAATGATTTCATTTTTAAGAATTTCATTCTTCTCATCCTAAGATATATAAATTTGAAACTTTTGAACGCACCAAACGAGTTGTTTAAATATTAATAACATTTTAAAAACATTCCTTTATCCCTATACCTTATCTTCTTTTTTAAAATAATTTTTCTATTTAAATAAACACACAATATTATACAAATATTTTATAGAATATTATTGTATTTTATTTATAATACAAATATTATTATATTTTATACAAATTTTATCTAGTATATATTATATATATAAATATATAATTATAATTATAAAATATTAGTAATCAATTATTTATATATATAAGTAAATAGAAATAACTGATATATCATCCTTAAAACATTTACAACAGAGCACAAAGTTATTTATGCGGTTTATGACCTCATACTGTACCCTATATAAACTATACTACAATTTCCACATCATACTAAGCCCTCCAACAGGCAAAGCATGGTTAGTGTTTACGATTTGGCCAGATAAGCAATAGTTTATTATTTTTAATAAGTATTATTATATTATATATTATATTATATTATATTATTATACTAATTGTAAAATATTAATAATAAAATATAATATGTCATCGACTTCTAGACACTACGTCAGCATAAGATCATATTAACTAAATAACAATTGTAAGCCAGACAATTGTTAACTTATATTATGTGTAGCGTTTAACAAGGCCTTAAAGACTACTATTCGTCAGCTAGAAATTGCACAAAGCCAGGCTCTGAGAAGTCTTTTCAAGGTACCATGGTACATTAGGACGAATGACATACTCAGGAACCTTAAAATTGATCCGATAAAAAAATATATAAAGGATAGCGCTCTTAAAATTATTTAAGAAAACTTACAGGCTTACCAACGCCGCGTTATCGAATCTCAGAATGGTTACAGGCTCTTTGGGAAGATATGCAGATCTGAGGTTAATTATTGCTTAGTCTGACAAAGTGATAAACAATAATCCAGTCAAGGCGTAGAGACGGGTTATAAAGAAACCTTGCAGTTAATAGAGGGTAAAAGTGCTCAAGTGCACTGACTTAACTGGTCTCAACATAGTATATACAAATCTATATAGTATATGTTATATAAATATTATTTAATATATATGTAAATATATATGTACATAAAAAACATTACCACTATCAATATACGTTAAATATATTTATTTACATATATATTATATAAATATTAAATAATATATAAATATCATAACATGAATATATAATTATTATATAGAATATATTATATTAATATTATATAATATATATGTAAATGTACATATTTATAAAAACCATCTCCCCTTTTATGTTTTGCGTTTGAAAAGGTTTTGAATGATTTATAATGCAATAATTATGCAATAATTTATAATGCAATAATTATGTCATTGATTGTTTTATAATACTAAATTATATCATGATAGTTTAATAATTAAAGTGATTATTAAAATAATGAACTTTAATGCATACCACATGAGATATATTATCTCCAGCTGCTCTGAATTGTAAAGCCCTCAATTCACAATTCACGAATTATCAATTCACGATAATTTTTATTTTATTTTTATTAAATTTTACTAACATTTAGTAAATAATAAATTTCTAATGTATATTTTTTACATTAAATCTAGAAGAGGTATTTTACTTTTACTTCATTTCGATATTTTATTCAGCTTTACTTGATTTAAAATATGTTTTTTCAACAAATAACGTAATTTTATTTGATTTAAAGTTACAAATCTTGTTTCAAAAGGCAAACAAAAATTAGAAAGTCGGATTTGTCCAAAGTTTGTGCAATTTAACAAAAGCAAAATAAAATTCTTTTTTAACAAAAAAATAAAATAAAATTTTATGTGCATTCTTTGTGAAAACTCACCTTCAAATGCAAACTCACACATCGAATTTCGTGTATGAATCAAAAGCTGAGATATTTTTCCTTTACTTTTATTGCACAGAATTTTCTAACAATTTCAAAAGTTTCATGCACAATTGCTTAATGCAAAAATAACAGAAAAATAGGTAAAAAGTTTTTAAAACAAAAACCGAAAGACAAAAAAATAAATAGAGCTAAAGGACTTAAAAGGCGAATTTTTCATTGAATTCATTCACACTTGACGTCTTTTGTTTCAAAGAAATAAATTCAAATCAAGACAAAAGTTTGCAAAAATTTTAAAGGAAATGCAGATATTCCCAAAAAAAGCTTGTATTCGGATGAAATTAATGACACAAACATATACGGAATAAGTCGGAATAACACATTGTAATATATGATATTAAAATTTCAAATACAATGCAAGTATTTAGAATGGTGTAATGACATTAAGTACACTATATTATATAGGTAAGTCCAGAATACTTGGTTTTTAGTTAGGAAATTTTTTGGGTAAAACTGAAATATCTAGTGTTTATTAAAAAAAAAGAATCATAGATAGGTGTGTAGTCGTTTTCCAGAAGAAGCCTCTTGCGACTTATTGAATACTGATTAAGTTGTAATAAAGCAATGTAGTTACTCTTGGAAAGGACAACTACACATCGAGACCTCAAAATTGTGTTATATTATTCCTGGAAAAAGTTTCCTTAATTAATTAGTATAATTTAAGGATACTGACCTTGCAATATGGATTGAAGTCAGATAAATTAAATAACTAGCTTTTTTTAACAAGGTTTTTACAGTTCATATACAATCTTCATTTCTTATCCCATTTTGAGGAGACTGGGGTGGAAAAACCACAAATAAATCAAAGTAGCGCAAGCAAAATTTAAAGCTGCTCACCTTAATTGAATAAGAGGTCTTAAATCAGAGGGTCGATTCCTTAATTTATTTCTCGCCGTAGTTTACGCTTTCTGGAAAAATGCTATTCCGCAAGTTCTATTGAGTGTTTTGAGCTAAATGTAAAATAAAGATGTGCTGAATGTAGTTTCAGCAGTTGTCAGTAGGACTTCTGTTTTGTATGCATATCGCAACAAAACAAATAAAATAAGTACTACTTTCGATAGCAACTTTGAAAAAAGTGGAAATTTTGTTTGGCTTATATATGCAAAACACGTAATAAAATTTAAAGTTAAAGTTTCGAAAAAAATAATTATTCTTTGCAATTATTGATAGGAATATTTTCTTTTTACATGATTGTGTATTTATTACGAACAATGACGACACGAAATACGAATAATTAACAAAATCATTCTTCGACAATTAACTGGAAAAATCGTATGTACTCCCAAACGTCGTTCACAATAGACAAATTTTTAGTCTTGGCAACCATGCCATTTCAAAAAGGTTGGACTAAATAAGTCAGTATTATTGTTTCATATGTTATTTATAAAATTAGTGATTGTTGTTTTGTAATATGCTTACAAAAAGAAAGGCCTCATGTTAGAATTGTAACATAAAGTACTTAACTTTCGACAGTAATTATTCTAAATCAGTTAACAAAATAAGACTCATTATCAGTTACCGAATCCAATAATGAAAATAAGAAATATTACTTTATCTTCTATTTTTCTAGTATTTCCAACATCCTTCTATATTCTTTTCCAAAAACAAAGCAAAAAGCAAGTTCTAAAACGTCAAATTCCATATCAAAAAATAATTTCTCCATATCGAAAATAAAAGTTCACTTTAATCTTAAGAAACTCAAAATCTCAATATTAACTAATCCGACGCCATTATATCAGTGCTTTTCTTTCAATTTAAATATCATATAAGCTTAACATGGATATTTCTGAAACATTCTTATCATATTTTAAAAAAAAATGTATGTTGTCTATATAAATGCTCTGCATTTTTTTATATTTTTACTTAATATTTGATATAAAATCTAAAATAAATATATAAATATTACGAATATGAGCTTTTTTGGGCATATCAGCTTTAGAACTTTTGTTTTTGTTTTTTTTTTAAGTATAATTATATTTAAAATCTTGCATTTCAGATAATATTAAAAATAAATTACTCCGGCTCTATTTCTAGGGCCAACAATTTACACTGTGTTTGTGAAAGAAAAACTCTTGAACTCTTATATACCTTCTGCTCAAAAAGTACCCGGAATTCTTTTGTTTGTTAACTACTCCTTAAGTAATAGACCTTTTTCAAAAATTTTGAAAGAGATAAAATAAATTTGGAATAAAATTTAAATTTGTGTGCTTTATTTACAAAATCCGAATACTTTTTGAGCAGAAGGTATTATTATATACTAAGGTGTTCTGCATGCACTTTTTTCAATACACTAAAAAACTTTTCATTTTTAACGAAGTGAAAGAAAAGTTTATAATTACTAGTTTAGTTACTTTTCACTTTTCATAAATTGAAGTCCATTTTGAGTTTACCTAACAATAACGGAAAAAATCATTTTGTTAACCGAAACTTCACAATTAATTTCAATAAACAAAAGTGGGTGTGACGCCTTTAAAGTTTGCTTTGAAAACAAATAAAAGTTAATAGAACATATGTTATTCAACAGTTTAAAAAAGTTTACATCATATCATAAAAGTAGTTTCTGATTATCAATAAAGCATGATTAAAAAAAAAATTTTTTTTCCTAAATATATTTTCAACAGTGTAATTATTGAAAAAACTTTTATCAAGAAATGGAATAGATTAATTCTCCCACAATTTTTTATCATAATAAAGTAGCAGTTATCATCAATAATTATAGTTGTGATTAAAAATTATGACGTCAAAAATTTATTTCTTTAAATAACGCTCACATATATGCATACAGTGTGTTTAATTATTCATGAGTAAATGGTTGAACTAGCACCAAGTACCATATACCTCGGCCTTCACGACGATAACAGTTAGATGCATTATTTGAATAACTCACTGTGATGTCACAGCGACTGTGGTCTTGTTTGAAACAGTTTATTGTATATAATTGATATGGACATACAACTTCAACCGAGTCCGTTATTAATTTTATGCTCTATACGAAAAAACGTTCGCTCCCAACATGAATCTTAATATCGCGATCATCTTTTGTCTCATAACTTATTCTTATTTAACATTAGGTCGTACCTTAATTCTTCATGTGTT
>NW_024033375.1:0-7932 GCF_002237135.1 Teleopsis dalmanni
ATTTGATTTTTGAGCAGATGTTTGAGTTTGTCATCATGATCTTCTAGGGTTTTGATCGTCTTCGACATGTCACTTGCATAATTGGAATCGAGTACTCCAAACAGGGAACTTGCTATATTCCCAACTAAATCGATTGCCCCTCTCTTATTTCGGGCGCTTGACATAAATTCAAATGCTGTTCTCAATTCACTTTCTGCTTGCTGGAAATGATGAACCACAAACTTGCATGTTGAATTTAAGTTGCTTTGATCACATAGCTTCAAAAGATTCAACGTTGAATCCTTTAGTATGTCCAGCTCTGTATTAAATGGAGCTAAATCGTAATAGATTATCATTTTCCAGTGGGATGTTATCAATTTTGTTGTTCCTACTTGTTCAAAATGTAGGCCAGGAGCGGAGCGAAGTTCAGTTACGTTTACTGGTGAACAAAGAACAATCGGGAGTAAAAGTAGAGATATCAGTACTGTAGTTAATTTTATATTGGAGGACACACGTCTTTGTTTTCGTGGGACTATCTCATTGTCCATTCGTTCTTCTTTGTTATGGCGATTCTCCTGTGTTTTAATAGGTTTGTTTTCAGGAAATAAGGGGGCTAGTTTGTGAATTGGTCGCTTTAACATGCCTGTTGCGGTTTTGACATCTACGACTCGTATAAATCCATCATTACCCTTATATGTCTTCATTATTCGCCCTAAAGGCCATTGCAAAGGTTGTACATTATCTTCTTTAAGGATCACCAGTGTATTTTCTTCAATGTTTTTGCATTCTTCACGCCACTTGTTTCGAACCTGTAGTTCCATTAGGTACTCTGCCCGCCATCTTTTCCAAAACTCTTGTTTTAAGTGTGCAACCAGATTCCATCTATTCAAAAGAGATGATTTTACCTTTTCACATGTTGCGTCTACGGGTGCTGTTAGTGCATCACCAACTAAGAAATGACCTGGTGTGAGAGCCTGCAAATCATTTGGATTAGACGACATTGGTGTTAAAGGTCGTGAGTTTAAAATAGCTTCTATTTCTATAATGACGGTTTCGAGTTCCTCGTACGTTAACGTTTCAGTTGAAACGCTTCGGACCAATAGGTACTTTGCTGATTTAACCGCTGCTTCCCATAGTCCATCAAAATGAGGTGCACGAGGAGGGATGAAGTGAAATGCTATTCCCTTGTTGCTGCAAGTTTTTGTTATTTGTTCCTGAGCTACATTGGAATGGATTGTTGTTGTTAATTCCTGCAACTTGTTAGAGGCACCGACAAAATTCGTTGCATTGTCACAGTATATATTTTGGCAGCATCCGCGTCGTGCGATAAAACGTTTTAATGATCCGATAAATGCTTCTGTTGTCAAGTCGCTTACCAGTTCCAAGTGTACTGCCTTTGTCGCAAAACAACAATAAACTGCTAGGTATGCCTTATGCGCACGTTTTCCTCTCACCTTATAATGCACCCAAAAAGGCCCACAGAAGTCAACTCCGGTATTAAAAAATGGCCTGTTTGGCTGTACTCGATGCCTTGGTAAACTTCCCATGACTTGTTCAAAAGTAACTGGTTTACATCTAGTACAACGAACACAATGGTGAATAGTTGATCTTGCCATAATTTTACCCTTGATCGGCCAAAATTTTTGTCTCGCTGCTGCCAGCAGTGCTTGACCGCCGCAGTGTATATTTCGTTCATGTATGTCTTTCATTATCAGTTTTACAATAGGGTTATTGTATGGAAGGACTATCTGATGCTTTTCATCATATGTAAGTGATGATGCTTCTAACCTTCCCCCCACGCGAATTATCTTGTGTTCATCTAAAAATGGCATCAGTCCAGCAAGTGTACTTGCAGGTTTTACTGTTTGGTTGCGTTCTAACTGAATTAATTCTTCTTTTAGTTCTGACTGTTGTATGTACTTCACTATATGCCTGAGTGACAGCTCCAGTTCCATAGGGCTTAGAGCCATAGTGATATTGCTTAAATTGGTTCGCCTTGCCCGATTTACAAATCGCAGCATATATCCTACCGTATGTAGTAGAGTTCTAAATGAATTCCTGTGATTGATTCTATCGATCCAATGGATATCGTAATCAGTTGAGATTAAGGCCACTTCCCTTGTCGTTTGTTTCCATTCAGGATTCACCGGATCAATACAGAGAGTTTTATTGAATTTGCCAGGCCAGTTGCTTTCGGAACCATGAAGAAAGAGTGGACCGTATAACCACAAGTTATTTTCGAGTAATTGAGCTGGCTTGATACCCCGTGATAATGAGTCAGCTGGGTTGTCCTTAGATCTTACGTGACGCCATTGATTAGGCAAGCTAATTTCCTGAATTGCATTGATTCTATTTGCTATGAATTGTTGATGCCTTGCTGATGAAGAATTGATCCAGAAGAGAACGATTTCTGAATCAGTCCAATAATATGTTGCTACGTCATGATTTATATTGTTCTTAACCTTTTTCATCAATGTCGCTCCTAATAGAGCTGAACACAGTTCTAACCTTGGAATCGTTTGTTTTTTGAGTGGAGCAACACGAGACTTGGAACACAACAATCGATTTATTAGTCGACCATCCATTAGTTTCGCTCGAACATAGACTGCGGCTCCGTATGCCTTTTGTGAAGCATCACAAAATACGTGCAATTGTATTGATTCAAGTGCTGGCATCTGTTTTCCGAATATATGACGATCTTTTTTAAATTGATCTAGTACTTGTAGATCGTCATAAAAGGTAGTCCACCTAGTGTATATTTCGGTTGGTACTGCTTCGTCCCATGTTAATTGTAGTTGCCATAGGTCCTGAATTAGTATTTTTGCTGTTACGAGTACTGGACCTAGTAGTCCCAATGGGTCGAAAATTTTGGCTAGGTTCGAAGTAATGGTTCTTTTAGTAATGATTTTTAGTGGATCCAGTTTTAATTTTATGCGAAATTGATCTTCTTTTGGTTGCCAAGTCAATCCTAATGTTTTGATTGATGTTGCGTCGTCACTTTGAAAGTCCAAATCAACTTCTTGATCTTCTTTTGCAATATTTTGAAGAAGTGACGGATGGTTGGCACACCATTTACGTAGCTTGAATCCTGCTGATTCCAACAAACCTTTTAACTGAGTTTGTATATCTTTGGCAGTTTGGAGACTATTTGATCCACTTAGGCAATCATCTACGTAGAAGTCATTACTTAGTGCTGCTGCACCTAGTGGATATTTTTGCAACTCAGATTTCGCCAACTGTTGTAAGCATTTAGTAGCCAGATATGGGGCTGATCGTGTTCCATAGGTGACTGTTTTTAATCGATAAAATTGTAAGGGTTCGTTATTATTGCTTCTCCAGACTATTGATATCTTTGATATCTTTGATCTTCGGGCTGAATAATAATTTGTCTGTACATTTTTTGAATGTCAGAACAAAAGACAAATCTTGGGCACCTGAATCGAAGTAAAATCGCAAACAATTCCTCTTGAATTGTAGGGCCAGTAAACATTGTATCATTTAACGATAGTCCACTACTCGTCTTGCACGATGCATCAAATACCACTCTTAATTTCGTGGTGCTGCTATCGGGCCGTAAAACGCCATGATGTGGGATGACATAATGAGGATTGACTTGGTTGATGTCAACCCTTTCCATGTGTCCGAGATCAGCATATTCATTCATGAACTGTACATACTGTGTTTTGAGTATTACATCCTTATCGAGTCTTCTTTCCAACGCTAAAAACCTGTTAATGGCAATGTGTTTTGACTCACCAAGCAACGATGGATCTTGCTTGAAGGGTAATCTGACACTGAATCGACCGTCTTGATTCCTTTTCATATAAGTTGCAAAATGAGACTCGCACAACTCTTCGGAAGGAGACAGATTTTTGTTTGCCTTTTCTGGTTCATCCAGTTGCCAGAACCGCTCGATAACCTTCATCGTATCTTGCTCATCTTCAGAGCATATTCCACAAACTTGTGGTGAAATAATTGAATTTTGGTTAGATAATTTTCCCACCACAAGCCACCCAAGCAATGTGTTCTGTAGGATGGGGAGACCTCTGCCAAGGTTTATTTGGCCGATGGACAATAGTTGATGAGAAAACTCAGCTCCAAGTAGGAGATCGATTTTGTTTGGGGTATTGAACGACGGATCTGCCAGATTGATGTTCTGTGGTATTTTCCAGCTTGAGCTTTCAATATGAATGCTCGGCTGGTCACACACAATCTTAGGTAATACATAAGCCTCTATTCGGCTGCTAAATCCGTTAATTCTGGACGAGAAAGCTAAATTGATTCGTTGTTGCGCATCTTGTTTTTTTTTTGCCCCACACCTTCTATACATGCTGAGGTCTTTTTCGGGTTTTCACCTAACTTCTTAATTATTTGATCGGTTATCAGGTTGACTTGGGAGCCGGAATCCAATAATGCTCTGCACTCAATTTCTCTTCCATTGTTGCCTTTAACGACAACACGTGCAGTTCCTAATACCACATAATTTTTTTGGATGTTGAGATTGTTGGAGAACAGAGAAGCAGGATTTTTTGATAATGATGCCTTCTTAATCATGGATGCTTCAAGTGTGCCTTCTAAATGCAGCAGGGTGTTGTGTTTCTTGCTGCATTTTAAGCAACTGCCTGATGTGCAGTCTTTTGTGAAGTGACCATTTTTTAGACAATTGAAACATCGTTGCAATGATTTTATGAGATGTAGCCTCTTAGCTGGGGTGTCATCCAGGAACTGCTTGCATAGATGAATTGGATGATTATCTCTCTTGCATATTGGACATTTAACTGGTGCAGTGTTAGTTGTAGCCACTGTCTTAACCCATTTTTTAATTGATGCGCTATTATTTATTGTTTCTAGCGATTGGAACCTTTGTTCAATAAATTGAAATAGTTCCTTCATAGTGATCAGCTCTCGATTGTTTGATAATGACTGCTCAAATGCTGTTTGTGTGATCTTGTCTAATTTCTTCAACGTCATATGAACAATTATGACGTCCCAATGTTCGACTGGAATGTTCTGCGCCTTAAGTCCCAATAAACACTCTTGTGAAATGTCATGCAATGTTTTAAGGCCAGAAGCGGTTTCAGTTGTCATTGCTGGTAATGCGAATAATTTGTTTAACAATGCGGTAACTAATAATCTACCATTATTGTATCTAGCCTTCAGAATCTCCCATGCGGTAATGTAGTTCTCAGCTGATGCTGGCAAATGCTTTATCAGGTTTTTGGGCTCACCAATCAAGTTAGTTGTTAAGTAGAACATCTTTTGGATAGGTTTGAATGGTTGTTCGTCTATAAGTTGTGTAAACAGGTCTCGAAACTCTACCCACTTCAGCTGGTTTCCGTCAAATATTGGAATTGTTAACTGTGGTAATTTTACTGCCTGAATTGTTGAATCGTGCTGGTAGTGAGAATTGAATGATTTTAGCTTGAGTTTCAAGCAAATCTCCATGTCTTGGAGTTTTTGACTAATTTCATAATACAATTCCCAGGAGTACCCTTCAATGAATTCTTCTGATGTAGAATTCCATATTTTTTCATTGTTGTTATCGAATGCTTTGTGATAACCTTCTATCAAAGCAAGCTTGCAAGAATAAAAAACTTCATTTTGAGATTCTTGGCTTGCCATTTCAATTTCTTGACTGGATCTGTCAATGACATTTATGAGTGCTCGTTGATTACGCAACACTCTTGATATTTCTTCATTTTGTTGAAGCTGCATTGGATTTTGATTGTGTTGCCTTGGCGGCTTTTCCTGAGCATTTTCTACCTCTTGCATTTCGATTAATGCCTTGTTAAAAATACCCAAGTATTTGTTTGTCAATTCAGTCATTTTTTCATAGTAGCCCGTGGTGAAATACTCGTCTTCTGTATCTTCAGCCATAGCTTTACAAGATAATAACGTGTTGTGGTTCTTCTCTAACCTTGACCATTGTTCAGTTAACCGTAGAATTCTATCCTGATAATAGCGATTCGTCTTCCTTGAGGCTGGATCCTTCTTGAAGTTGCTGATTATCCTCTCGATCTCAGCTCCTATAGCTTGTTGTTGATCAATAAGTGTGTTGAAATGCTCCATGATAATGCCGTTCCTATTTATTGTCCTTATAGGAAAATCACGTCGGGGTCACCAAAAATATGTTGAGAATGCTTTTATTCTCAAGGTTCTATCAATTTGTATTTGTATACCGGAATTCCACCAAGCACATGTAACTTGTTGGACGGTATATTTGTATACTTTTTATATTCTTGAAGATACCACCGAGCACATAAACCCGTTGGTAATTTTATGAAAAGAAGATAAGTTCTATTCAAATTTGTATCATCGAATACACTTTATTAAAAGAATTGATTTATTTATATACATTTTTCTTATAATAATTACTTACTAAAACTTATTACGTACAATAATTTACTGACCCAATTTAAATTAATATCAAGCAAAAAATATTACTTATAATGACACATAAAATATTCAGCAAAACAATAAATAATTAATAGCAAGCAAATTACATAACATATTTAGCAAACAATGAATAATAAATTATTTAAAATGTGTTCTTGCCCTAGTTATAAAATAAACACTAATCAGCAAAAATATAACCTATTAATATATTACGATTACGTTAAATGCATTTTATCATGGGTCAGCAAAAGACAAAATAAATGTAATACTTAACAACTCTCTTTCCAGAATAGGTTTAGAGGAAGAGCTTAAAAATTGGATAGTAACTATGCTTAAAACAAGGATTATTCAATCAAAGTTAAGCAGCATAACACAAACGAAGCACGTCAGCAGGGGTACGCCACAAGGAAGGGTTATTTCACCATTACTGTGGCTGCTGGTCGTGGATAATATTCTTAATACTCTAGATAAGATAGGTGTGAAAGCAGTAGCGTACGCGGATGACGTGGTTATTCTAGTGTCAGGTATGTTCCCTAACATAATTAGCGACATTATGGAAAGGGCCTTGGTTAAGATAAGTACCTGGACCACAGGTTGTGGACTAGGTATTAACCCAGGAAAAACTGAAATGATGCTGTTTACTACTAAAACCAACTTTCAGGTTGCCTTCACTAAACGGGCAACAGTTAAAACTATCGGAAAAAGCCAAATATCTAGGAATTCTGTTGGATAGTAAGTTAAACTGGAAACACAATGTCGATCTTCGTATCAAGAAGGCATGTGTAGCTTTCTATTCTTGCAAGAGGATGTTTGGCAAAAAATGGGGGATTCGTCCCGAAATTACCCACTGGATGTACACGGCAATTGTACGACCAATTCTCACGTATGGTGCTGTCGTATGGTGGCCGGCTCTAAACAAGAGCTATAATATCGACAAACTTAACAGAATTCAGAGGACGGCATGTGTAGGCATCACGGAGCTTTTAGGACGACTCCTTCGGACGCCCTAAATGTGATGCTGCATTTGCTACCTATTGATCTTCACATTAAAAACATGGTTTGTAATAGCGCTGTAAGACTGAAAGTAACAGGCGTATGGTTAGAACGAACATATGGACATAGTCGGATTCTAGGTACAGTGCCAAATTGTCTGTGTAGGATGACATCGGATTATCTGAATCCGTGTATAGACTTCGAAAGGAACTTCCAGACAATATTCCCTTCAAGAAATGAGTGGAAAAGGAAAAATTTCGAAGCAAATTACGATATCTCAATATATACAGATGGCTCGAAAATGAGCGGTGGGGCAGGAGCAGGAATCTTCGCACCTTCTAAAAATATAAATATCTCTCTTAGGATACCTAATGAAGCTACGGTTTTTCAGGCTGAAATCCTAGCAATAAAAGAAGCCTGTCGGCAAATTGCAAGCCACATCGAGAACAGATGTAGTGTTGCTATTTTTATTGACAGCCAGGCAGCAATTAAAGCTCTTGAATCCTATATAACAAAATCAAAAATAGTAAAAGAATGTAGAGAAGCAATCGACGAGCTAAACCG
>NW_024033376.1:0-7929 GCF_002237135.1 Teleopsis dalmanni
AAAAAGTGCGACCCTAAGTAGGATAGTCTATGTCTTGCGAAGGCAGGACACTGTAGCAGAAAGTGTGTTGGTGATTCCTCTTCATCATCCTCCATGCAATGTCTACAATGTAAGGAGGTCCTGATGTTGAGTCTCACGGCATGTCTTCCCAACGGGCAGTGTCCCGTAATAATTCCCACTATCCTGGATAAATTTGCTCGGGATAGATTGATTAATTCCCCCGATCTTTTCTTACTTATTTTTGGCCAAAATTCCTTGGTTTTTATGCAGTTGGTTACTGTTGACCATCTTCTTTCAAACATTTGGTATGTCCATAATTTTATTCGGTGCCGACAAGAAGCAATTGGTATACCCACACTTTCTTTTTCCAGAAGAATTTGTGCTGTCGTACCATGTCTTGCTAATTCATCTGCTATACAGTTGCCTTGGATGTCCCTATGTCCAGGGACCCAAATAATTCGTATCCGAAAATATTCAGCCATCACCATAAGTGATGTGAGACAATTCAGTACTAACCTCGAGTTGAAGGTCGACGAGTTTAAGGATTTTATAGCTGCCTGGCTGTCAGTAAATATGTTTATAAATTTAACGGAGGAGACATTGTGTTTCAGCCAATCTGAAACTTCCAATATAGCAGATACTTCAGCTTGAAAAACGCTGCAGTGATCCGGTAGCCTGAAACTCATACTGAGATCTAGTTCAGGGCAGTATACTCCTCCTCCTACTTGTCCATCTAACTTTGAGCCGTCTGTAAAGAAGTTAAGGCGATTATCACTCTTTACAGAGTAGTTTTCCCATGTCTCCCTAGAAGGAATAAATAATTCAAGATTTCTGTCCACAATTGTAATTGTAGTACAGTAGTCTGTTATATCCGGAATGAAATCAATTTCTCTGAGGATGGAATCTTGCATCCATCCACAACTGCTTCCAATTCCTAGTTCTCTTATACGTAAAGCTGCCCCAGCTACCTCGCCTTTCGCCGCAATGTCGATAGGTAAGATATTGAAGATAACATTCAGGGCAAGTGACGGCGTTGATTTTAACGCTCCGCTTAATGTCATCAGTGCAGTCCTTTGAACCTTTTCCAATTTCTTGCATAGTGTTGACCTATTCAGAGTATTTCTCCAAAATAACACTCCATACAAGAGAATTGGTTTTACTACCACATTATATATCCATAAAATGGACTTCGGTGAGAGTCCCCATCTTTTGCCTATAGCGCCTCTACAACAGTAAAAGGCAACCATAGCTTTTTGGGTACGTGCAACAACATTTGGTCCCCAATTCAGTTTTCTGTCAATTATAAGACCTAAATATTTGGCTTTATCATTCAGAGTTAGAGTTTGACCTCCTAGGATAGGTAGTGTGAATTCCGGAATTTTATATTTCCTAGAAAAGAGCACTAGTTCTGTTTTGGTTGGATTTATTGATAATCCGCTACAATGGGCCCATTGGGATACTTTATTTAGATTACCCTGCATTACCTCACTAATTGTACTCAGAAATTTTCCCCTTGCAATCAAGGAAAGATCATCCGCGTACGCGACCACCTGACAACCTACGCTATCTAGATCAACAAGAAGATCATTAACTGCAGTTAGCCATAAGAGGGGGGAAAGTACTCCTCCTTGTGGAGTCCCCCTATTAACTTTCTTAGTTACTAGCGTTCCCCCCCATTGCGCTACGATTGTCCTATCAACCAGCAGTTGGGTAATGACTTCGATTACTCTATTGTCAATTCCTAGTTTTCTTAATGAGTTGACGATTACTTGAGGAAGGATGTTGTTGAAAGCCCCTTCCACATCAAGAAAGGCGCAAAGGGCGTATTCTTTATGCTGTATTGAGTTTTCAATCATCCCAGTTAGAGATGATAATGCGGTCTCTACAGACCTTCCTTTACAGTACGCATGTTGTGATTTTGAAAGCCTTTCATCTGGTATCTCTTTCCTAATGAAATGCTCCAGAAGCCTTTCTAAAGTTTTTAAGAGGAAAGAGGATAGACTAATCGGTCTAAAATCTTTAGGCGTAATATGGGAGCTTTTGCCAGCTTTAGGAATAAAAACGACCTTTGTCAATTTCCATTTCTCTGGTATATGCCCCAAGGTAAGACAACCATTAAAGATTGGTGTGAGCCAATTGCAAGAGATGTCCCTTGCTTCATGAAGTTGGGCTGGTATAATTCCATCCAGGCCCGGTGATTTGTATGGTAGAAAGCTATCTATAGCCCACTTAATTTTCCTTCTGGTGACAATATTATTCACCACAGATGAGTCACATGTAGACCCCTGGTTTATTCCAAGGTTATTTGGTATGTCACTATCTGGGAAATGTATATTCAGTAACAATGCCGCCGATTCTTCGCTGCTATGTGTCCACCCATTGACCTCGTCTTTTAAGTAGACTAGATTAGAGGGTTTCTTCGAGAGAATGCGCCTAAACCTTGCTGTTCCTTGACAACCCTCCACGCTTTCACAGAAGGCTTTCCAGGAGCGTGTTTTGGCTCTTTTTATTTCATTTTTATATATTTTTAGACTGACTTTGTAGATGTCCCAGTCAGTGTTAAGATTACTTCTCTTGGCCTTGTTAAACAAGTTTCTGCTTGATTTCCTAAGATCTCTTATTTCCTCGGACCACCACAATGGCTTTTTCTTTCCCCTCTGTGATTTTAGTGGGCAAGAACGGTCCAAGGCTATGTTGCAAGCTTTTGTGAAGGTTTCCACAACGTTATCTAGCGATTGAGGAGTCTCTACTTCTTCAATAGGATATAGAGGAAGTAGATTTAGTAAATTGGTTCGATATCTACTCCAGTTGGTATTACGGTAATTCCGATAAGGTTTCTCAACTGGACATTGTAGATTTATATAGAATTGAATATAACGATGGTCAGAGAATGAGTGTTCATCAAGAACTCTCCAATCTTTAATCTCAAGATCTGTGTTTTCAATAGTTAACGTAATATCTAAAACTTCTTTTCTGCCTGCAATAATAAAAGTAGGTTCCACTCCTGTATTGCATATATGAAGATTATAATCTAGAATAAAATCGAATAACGACTCACCTCTTTCATTTATGTCCGAGCTACCCCAGATTGTGTGATGAGCATTTGCATCGGCTCCAATCACAACACCAGTCATTCTTTCTGCTGCTGTTATCACGAGCTGCTTAAGTATTTCCGGTGGTGGATTTCCTATATGGTCATGGGCCATGTATGATGACACCACCCATACGGTTTTGCCGTCGATTTCCAAACTCACTGCAGTCTGGTCGTCATCACTAAAATTATTCAAAAGGAAACAATTAATGTACTTTTTCACTAACACACATGATCTAGGTCTACCTGAGTCTGTGTTGCTGATAAGTTTATAGTCATTTGTTCCGATTCCACAGATCCGGTTTTCCAGTATCCATGGTTCCTGAATCAGAACAATATCGGCTCCACCCTGTGCAAGGTGGATTAGAAGGTTTGCTGAAGCAGCTTTAGAGTGGTGGAGATTAATTTGAAGCACCTTCATCAGGTACCTGAACCTCTACCACCGTTTTATCGGCTTCGTCATCCGAATCCAGGAGCCCACTCTCATCGAATAGGTTGCCCAGACTGGTCACCGACCCCGCATCCGATTTGTCTTCAGACACCAGAGAGAGCGAGTCCACCTCCATTTGATCTGGCAGGTCTTCACTCTGTGTTTCCTCACAACTCTGCTGTCTTAGCATTGGTTCTTTAGCTGGTTCCTCCAGCAAGGGCTGAGCAGACGTAATCTTCTCCGGTTCTTCCGTGGCATCGGTACGATAGACCTTGAGATTTAGTTTCTCAAAGCCATAGGAGATTACGTACTTAGCTTCGGTGAGCGGTTTCAATGACTCCGCATTTAATACAAGGACAGCTTGTCTGGTCGGTCCAACAGGCTCCTCTAATTTTACCACCTTCCAATTTCCAGTTGGAAGGTTGGGGTTACAGATCCTGATTATTTTCAGAATTTGCTCCGGGTCAGTTTGTTTAGTTGGAATCCAAACCCTGGCCCTAGGACGAGATGGTATATCCTTCTTGTCTACCGCTTCAAGTCTGGCTCCAGGCCAGATCTCTCCTACTTTAGAGACAGCTGCCTTGTACAAGGCAACCGATCTCGCATCCTTGCAAGCTACCAATTTCACTTGTCCTTGGTGCCAACCCGCGTCTTCGCAGGAGGGAGCAGGTCCTGGGTTTTCTTCCAAAACTTGGAGGAAGATGTCTGCCAGCGCGGCCGACACCCATTTCCATTTGTCTTTGGGGATTCTCCCCTCCTCGGCACTCCTATCCAGGACACCTATAATGAGATTGTCCTTCGCAACCTCACTGTACGGTCGTACCAGTACATTGTAACCTCTTGGTTTTTTTGTAAGAGGGGGTTCTTCCTCCTGAGACCTTTGTCTTTTAGACACTTGGTCCGGTTTGGAAGCCTCTTTATTGCTTGATTTGGCCAAGATGCTTTTGGCCCATTCAAGGGATGAGGCCTGTTGCTGACTGATTTTATCGGCCGGGATCTCACCTACGCGCTGCAGAATTCGTGTAGCCATACGGCGGTCGTTATGGGCCTTTTTAGAGGGTGGAATTCTCCTTGTGGATTTGGTTTCTGACTTGTCACTGCTTTTGGCCGTGACAAAAGAGGCAACATACCGACTGGTAGATGCAGTATTTCTGCTTCCAGAAGGTATTTGCGACGAGATTTTAAGTTCATTGGAAGTGGAGTTGGAGGTACCACTCGAGGTTTGCAGTCTTCTGCTTGGGGTTGCTACTGGTCTTCCAGTAGCAGAAAGTTTTGTTTGTTTTTTATTAAGATTTAAATTTTCCATATTGATGGGTCCCAACTCAGGTCCGCTATCTCCACCCGACGTGTAGTTATCTTTTAAAAAGCCCCATGGGTCCCTTTGAATCAGTGAGGTCCATGTGAAGGTTGATGTATAGCCTTATGAGCATATACATTCAGAGCCAGGCAGATATTAAGAGGGAGCTTCGCTCAACCTCACCTACACCACCAACTAAACGGCGACGGATATTGAGCGCTTCCTGAGGTCAGCCACGATTTTAACGGGACGGAGGCAGCCTCAGCATTAGCCTGAAAGCCATTTCTGCAGAGTTTCACCTCTACATACTGAGGTAACAGAATACTGAGACTGTCAGCCCAGGGTTCAGACAATTTATAATTCAGACAATTCAAAATCATACAATCAGTGTCAGTATAGCCAAGGTTGTTGCCGTTGAAGCCATATTGGCCGTAAAGGCTGTTGGACAGAATTTTTGCTCCGCAGTAGCCAATCCGACAAGGGAAGCCCTTAAGGACCTGAAGAATCCGTCGGTATAGCCTAGTGCATCATTACCTCTGTTGTCCCCAGAGACCTCACGCCGATGAATCAGAGCAAACTCCAATTCTTAGCTAGAACAGTCTGCAATCAGAACTCTCTATTACCAGTCGACACCCACGGGGAGGGTTAGGCAGAGGATTTATGTCAACCTAAAATTTATTAAGTTTCTTTAATTTAATAATTACTATTCCATTACTGGAAATGTATTACATATGATAAGCAAATAATATTACTGCCAAAAATTTCCTTTATTAGAGATCAAAATTTTCTATTACATAAATGTGTTTCTAATTAAGTTCAGCTTATATATATTATATATTTTGCGGTATACCACTTTTCTTTTATACATAACATATATATATAAATATACAAAAATTAATTTTAATATTTTTTTTCTAATTTTGTAAATTGTTTTATTCGTAACTATTAATGTTTCCTGTTTTCTTTTAGAGTTATCAAGCAAGAACTCATTTAATAGTTTAAAATCAGAAGTGCATTATCAAAAAACAATCTAAACGTGTAATTATAATCACATAATGTATATTTTAATTTTCTTGATATGTTAACCTTTCATATTTATCTATTTTGTTATTTATTTCTGTTTCTAATATATTTTATGTAGTATAAAAAAAACTAACAAAGCTTTGGATAAAAATAGCTAGCGTGCTTATTTAAATTTTTTTCATTTTCATATTGGTTTATTTTTATAAAATGTACAAAAATCATAAATAAAATTCAATATTATATATATAAATAAGAAACAAAAAAATATATATATTTTTATGTACAAAAGTTAATATAAAATATTTTGATCTTTGTATATAATAGCATTTAACAGGAGTATATCTGAAAAGTCAATTTTTTATATATATTTTTAATAATAATTTGTTGTTGTAATATGAAGATTACAGGCAGGAAACATGAATGAATTCCAAGATAAATTTGTACCCATAGGTTGCAATGTGGTGTGGAAAGGAAATGAGAGAGGGCGGATGTATGTGTGCGTTGAAGGAGGAATAAGGATTTGACTGGGTGCTAATTAAAAATAATTTGTTGTTATATGGAAATTATAGGCAGGAAACATAAATGAGTTTCATGATAAATTTGTACCCATAAGTTGAAATAGGGTGTGTGGGGAAGTAAGAGAAGACGAAGGTAGGAGGAATGAGGGCTTGAGTGGGTGCTAATTAAAACTAACCTGAGTTAATGTAAAGGAATTCTGTCACTATAGAGGAACATAGACATAAATCAATAAAGCTAAAATTAGCTCGTTATTTGGGTTATGAGAACAGATAGGTAACGATAAGTAAAGTAAAGTTACAGTTGTAGAATTGACGTAATTATACCTGACAAGTAATTATTTATCACGTAGCAATATCTTCAACTAAGCTAATACCTCTAATAAATATTTTGAATTATGTTCAACAATGTATTTAATATATAAAATATGTATACATATATAATTTACAATATATAAGTTTATAATTATATATTTAATATATGTAAACATGTAAAAATATATAACATACGTTATTTTTACATAAACATATATTGAATGTATATGCCAAATGATTTCATTTAGCACTTTTCACAAGAATGATTAGGATATAATGTTCATAAACTTGATTATAAGACATTAACTTGCAAATACTTAAATCATTCATAACCAATATTAAGATTATTTTAGAAACTTCAGAACGTAGTTGACATTTCATTAAGTAATAGTATAATTATTGTCCTCAAATGCTGATCGCAGAAGTATGGTTACTTCCAATTTCCACAGTCCCTATAAACATAAAGTATAAAATAGTTATTGAAAGCATCTATAAAATTACAAATACAATTTAGAAAAAGAAGATCAAAATATTTTATATGATACCAGTAAAATATAATATATATACATATATATATTATTATGTATATATATAATAATAATATTTTGTTAGTAATATATTTTTGAAATATGTAACTTTTTACTCATTTATAACCGTTTGAACCAACTCACCACTGCAATATCCGCTGTCTGAAAACTAATAGAAACGAGGGGAACGTAATAAGGATAAGCCGCTTTTGCGAAGAAAATCAGATTTGCCAGCTGATTGTGGCACGGTTCGTGCACTCATTGAGCACAAGAGACCAGATGAGTTTCTAAAGACTACACCGGATATTAATAAGTGTTAGAGATGACATTTCGTGGCAAGTTGTACTTAGCTGGCAATGTTGAAAAATTATTCCGATAGCAAACGCAGGCGTTAAACATAAACAGAGTATATAAACAAAAATAATATATAAAGAAGTATATAGGCTTTATAGGCTTTATATGTTGAATACACACATTGGTTTCATATAATATATTGAACTTAAATTTTACAAAAAGTAAATCTACTGTTAAGTGCAGAATATTAACAACAAACTGTATTACTCGTAATAAATTTCTTTAAAAAATTCGAAGAAATTAAAAATTATTTGCTTATTTTATGCTCAAAATAATACTTAAGTGAGCAAGTTTGTTTTTTTTTTCTTTTAAATACTTTATTTAGTTTAACATAATTTAAGTTAACAATTGTTAAAGCAGCATAATATTATAAAAAA
>NW_024033377.1:0-7928 GCF_002237135.1 Teleopsis dalmanni
TTTCGTGAACATTTTTCAAATGACGTTGTTCCAAAAACACTTAAAAATATAATTCAACACTTAAAGTTCAAATTGGCAAACGATAATAAAAGATATTTTACAAAAATATTGCCAAATTATCAAAAAAATAAAACTATTCAACGATAAACTTAAAATTTGTGGAAAATATTTCTATCAGGAAAAATCTACCAAATTTTCTACGTAAACAACTTTTGTGTACTTTTGCACGCGTCTCATGCCTCATACCTTACGTCGCCTTACGTCGCTTTACGTAGCGTTACGTTGCACGTCTGATAAACGCACAAGGCACGTATCAAACTATTAAACTGCGTAAAAGTAGAACTGAAATTCGTTTTTGAGGACACTTGAGTCAACAGTAAGAAACCAAATATATGCTAAAAATAAGATGCCACCTTCTAGTAAGTGAACAAATATGTAAACTTACCGGTTTCCAAATGATGCCCCGAGGACCTCGTAATAGTACAAACGTATGTACTCAAAGACGTCGTGCTAGTTTAGCGGATATGCGAATATACGTGTACCGAGTGGCTTGCCAAATGTGAGTTATGTTGTATTTTAGTGAGTGTTGGAGTGTATCTGCGTGTTTATAGTGTAACTTTCAGTTATAGTTTTTATGCTTTCTGGTGTAAATTACAAAAAAAAAAATATGTAATTTAAGTGATGTGCCAGAGGAGCTCCACAGTTTGACATACACTGCTGCTTCCTGTACGTATTCAATAGTGAAATGCGAAAATAGTTGATTTTTTTGTTATTTTCTGCTGAAGGACTAAAGCCATGAAGTCTTTAAACTGTTAACAGGTTGACTATTGTTTGAAGTGAACCGGTGTTGCACTTCAAAATTCATATCCTTCAAGTTAAACCGATAAGAAGTACGCGTGTGTACCCGAAAAGCCGACCAATGGTTAATACGAATTATCCTGACTTCGGTTAGTAACTGCACAAAAGCCGATTGTACATCGATACCGATACCGATTAACTGTAATTTTTCTATTGTTTTCACTTACATTTACATTACAATACAAACTTAAGAACTTTATTTACAAACGTACAATTTAGTTATAGAAGTTATATCGTATTTGTAAAAAATTTTGATAGAAATTATTTGTATTTGTTTAATATACAATTTTTAATTTAAGTAATATTTTTCACAATTTTATTATTTTAAATATAAATGTTTTTAAATTATATATTTTTACATAACAAAAATTAATTTAATTTTAGTTTAATTTTACAATTATCTTCGAATAACTCACAGAAACCTTTTAAAGTTTTAAAAAGTTTTGGAAAATTTAACTTTTCCACACAAAGTGCCATAATTTTTAAAAAATTTTTATAGATTTCTAGTCACTGCCAATCCAAACACGGAATTTTTTAAATAACTTCATTAAAGTTATCCAAATATTAATATTTTGATTAGTTTTTTAACTATTTTTTCACTTTTTTAAATTTCATTTCAATTCTTATAAACTTGAGAGTTCCAACTTTAGTTTAAAATAAATTTTATTTTATTTAACACAATAAAATATATATGATAATATTATAGATGATTAGAAAAAATATATATTATAGCGCCGGCGCAATTAGTCAATGCATTTTATAGAAAGATTAACCTTCTTCCACGATATCTCCGACAAAACTTATATGAAAATATAATCGTAGCACTTTTTCAAACATAAAAATTAAATTTAATAAAATCTATGGCAGCAACTAGAATTTTGGCTTAAAACTTTAGCAACTTTAAGTTGAAACTATTTTTTATATATATTTAATTATTTTTCTTATTTTATTTTTTATTTCACTCTCAAGTTTAAAATGAAACTCTTTGAATTCCGTTTCTTTCAAAATCGTCTTTAATGTGCAACGTATAAAAACAAACTGACTTACGACATTCTGTAGTACCGACATTAGAATGCGTGTATTTGTGTGCGAATAACAGTAACTGTCAAGTGTTAACATTTACTTGTGCTGTTAACTGTAACCAATTAAAGTGGCAACACATACACTGTATATAGTGGCAATGTCGTTCAATTGCCATTGGTTATATGTCTTCTTTACTTCGTAGTTGAGGTATTTCGGAAAATTTTGTGCGTGTGCGCTTCGTAGTTTATTTTGCTACAATAGTAATTTTATAATAAAAGCTTTAACAGAAACTTTTAACTTTAAAATTAAGAGCGAAAATATTGCTCTTATGTCTTTTACAAATATATATTTAATATAGACTCTGTTATTAACTTTCATTTCACATACCACACGCAAATTGTATAAAAACTTAACATAGTTACTTATACTGTTACTTTCTGTCATGGTAATAACAGAATTGACATTTTAACAGAACTTTTGAACTTGAGCTTTAAAAACGTAGAGTTTGCAATAACGCTGCTAACATTAACGCTCTTATATTGAATTCGTCTGCAATATATAAATCATGTTATTATAGTTTATTAATTCATAATTATAATGAGTAAAATTTATTCCAATTTTTGGAAACATCTGTTAGTCTAATTTTCAGTAAGAAATTTTTGAACTGCAACTGTCAGAAATAGAATACTGTCACATTTAAACTGCGGTCACACTTATTCACATAGGAATAAAAAAACAAATTTTTACTTAGTAAAGCTATGCCCTGCGCTAATGCACATACGGAATAGGCTGCTGGGAATGTATATTCTAACGGAAGAGATATATATATTCTAACTCTGTAAAATAGGTTCTATACTACTTTTTATTGAAGCAGCAGGGCTTAGAGACCTATTCTAAACTCAGAAGGGTGCACAATAGACACGACGGTCGCAGAGCCACATCCCCTAACAATAATAATAATACTTAATAAAGCTTAAGAGTCATTAGTAAACAAATCGAGTCTTTTATGTGGCTACATTCTGTATAGAAAAAACTCGCCGTTTCAAAACCGAATATTATTCAATACATAAAGAAATTTAAGTTGAACTGAAAAATAACAACTTCAAGCTGATATTTATAATAATGAAAGTAGTTAAATTTTCAATTCTACCTATTCTAACTACTGTAAGCGAACAATTACCTTATTGATCCATTAAAGATACATAATAATGACTTCAACGAAATCTTATTTAATAGCACAAAACAAAATTATTTTATAAAGCATCTTCAGTCACATGTGACAATATCACGTTTAGTTTAAGGAAGTAAAACAAATTTAAAAATTTTTATATTTTTACTAAAATATAAAAACACATTTCGTAATTTTATTTCGTAATTCCAGCTTGCAGTTCTTTATTGCTGTGAAATATACGAGAGACATAACAATACAAATTTAACTAATTAAACGACATATAACTGAATTCGTGTATTTTAAAAGCCATAAACCTAAAAAACATTACGTTTAACTTACTGATTTAATTAGAAACTTTCAAATAATTAATGAGAAGCAAAACAGATATTCTCTAAGACGTCAGCAATGTGAATAAATTTAAATGCAAATTAATAAATTTTACAAGTAACAAAGAACAACAACAACAAGAATAACAACAAAAGTAACAGCAGTAAGTACAAATGACAGAATGTGTAGAGGAGCTGCTATTGTTTTGGAAATACCAGCAGCCAGAATTTATTATAATTATTGCACATTAACATACACGTATTATTAACATTGCCATTATTATTAACATACATCTGTTAAGTCACTCCGCATTGAGTGCTTAAAAATGTTAATATCTATTAAAAGTGCAAATAGAACAACAATAACAGCGCATTTGCATAAAGAAAGTAAATATATACCTATATAAATGATAATAGAATATTTAAGAAAAAAATTATATATTTTAAATTATTTTAAAAGAAACGAAATGGAAACACTTTAATTTAAATACAATTATCAATTATGACTTCCGCAAATTTTAATATTATTTATGCAGAAATTTAAGATATTCAATTTCTACACACTGTGCAATAATATTTATAAAAGACTTTGAGTAAAACTATAAATTATTAAAAAATATATTTATTTTTATGAAAAATTTTTAAATTGTAATATACAATGATGGAATTCTTAAACAGAGGTAACATGGTAGACTTAAACATTAAAGATTTATATACTCAGAGAGCAGTCATAATGTAATGTCTCACTTTTTATTCAATAGTTTTTTATACATTTTTTTTAAAAGTAAATCTACTATGTACTGAAGAAAAACTTTATTTTATTTACGAAAAGTCAATTTTCTGTATTTCTGTTAATTAGAACTACCCCAGATCATCATCATTATGTTATCACCAATCACTTATTAAAATGAAGAATGCATTTTGTCCTACTGACCAATTGTGTTACCGTAAAATAACTCAAAGATTTAAAAATCACATTTAAAACTTTGCAGAATCTATAATTTTCTTTAAAAATACTGTCTCAAGGTGAGGTTCTCAAAAAAAGAAACATCTAATATAATTAACCGGCGCCGCATATACGCTGGACACTAACAAAGCAGATGTGAGGCGCTTTTAATGTCCTCTACACAACACCAAGGATTCATTCTTCTAACCTAGTTCCCTAATCGACTGTGACCTGTAAGAATATCTCAGTGATACAGCTGGATTCTTTTTCAATGTAACTTAGCATACTTACATAGATAAACCTACATATCGTTGACTCTTTTTATCTTGTATTAAATTAGTCAACACAAAAAGAGTTCAACAACTGTCAGCATACCTACACTTTTTATAAGCAGATTTCAAAACGGTCTTTAGTTCCTCCTTCAGAACTCAGAACGGACTCAGAACGTATTTCAAGAGTCATATATTGTTCATACGATATTTGTTCGTCGATATTTGTTATATTTTTGGTGAAAACCGCATTGACATTGATAATAAATTAGTGTTATAATGCATTATCAAAATAACTTAAAAAGGCAGTAGTGTAGAAACACAATAGCTTTCTACACATTTCTTCTTATTTGATGAATATTCTAGCGGAAAAATTGACAATATCCTGATAACATTAAATAGTGATTTGTGGACCTTCCGACAGGAATTCAGTGTGAACCACATTTTGACATTCGGTGAAAATATTAACCATATCCTAAACTTTTAAGATAGTTATTTAAATTTCGACCCAACATGTGTTTACTTCTTCACATATAAAGTAACTATATCTTATCACCAGTTATGATTCGTTGTACTGAATGTGGAATTTTGGGAAACTTGGAAATGCAAACCCTCTAAAAACTAAAATTACTTAATATATAGAGAGAGTTATTTCGAAATTTAAAGACATACCTTACCATATATATTATACAATATCTACTATATGTCTACTGGATATATTAAAGTATGTGATATTTAAAATTTGTTTATTGAAAACAATGTTTCAGTTGAATACAATATGTATAGATATAGACTATGTAAGGTTAGGCTAAGTTAAAGTAGAAGAAGAAGTAAAAGTAAACGTAGAAGTAGAAGTGAAAGTAAAAGAAAAAGTAGAAAAAGAAGTAGTAGTTGAAGTAGAAGTGGAAGTAGAAGTAGAAGTAGAAGAAGAAGAAGTAGTAGTAGAAGTTGAAGTAGAAATAGTAGTAGAAGTAGAAGTAGAAGTAGATGTAGAAGTAGAAGTAGAAGTGAAAGTAAAAGTTGAATTAGAAGGAGAAGTAAAAATAGAAGTAGAAGTAAAAGTAGATGTAGAAGTAGAAGTAGAAGTAGAAGTAGGAGTAGAAGTAGAAGTGAAAGTAAAAGTAGAAGTAGAAAAAGAAGTAGTAGTTGAAGTAGAAGTAGAAGTAGAAGTAGAAGTAGAAGTAGAAGTAGAAGTAGAAGAAGAAGAAGTAGTAGTAGAAGTTGAAGTAGAAATAGTAGTAGAAGTAGAAGTAGAAGTAGATGTAGAAGTAGAAGTAGAAGTAGAAGTGAAAGTAAAAGTTGAATTAGAAGGAGAAGTAAAAATAGAAGTAGAAGTAAAAGTAGATGTAGAAATAGAAGTAGAAGTAGAAGTAGAAGTAGAAGTAGAAGTAGAAGTAGAAGTAGAAGTAGAAGTAGAAGTAGAAGTAGAAGTAGAAGTAGAAGTAGAAATAGAAGTAAAAGTAGAAGTAGAAATAGAAGTACAAGTAGAAGTAGAAGTAGAAGTAGAAGTAGAAATAGAAGTAGAAGTAGAAGTAGAAAGTAGAAAGTAGAAGTAGAAGTAGAAGTAGAAGTAGAAGTAGAAGTAGAAGTAGAAGTAGAAGTAGAAGTAGAAGTAGAAGTAGAAGTAGAAGTAGAAGTAGAAGTAGAAGTAGAAGTAGAAGTAGAAATAGAAGTAGAAGTAGAAGTAGAAATAGAAGTAGAAGTAGAAGTAGAAATAGAAGTAGAAATAGAAGTAGAAGTAGAGTGAAGTGAGTAGAGTGAGTAGAATAGAAGTAGAAGTGAGTGAGGTAGAGTAGAAGTAGAAGTAGAAGTAGAAGTAGAAATAGAAGTAGAAGTAGAAAGTAGAAAGTAGAAAGTAGAAGTAGAAGTAGAAGTAGAAGTAGAAGTAGAAGTAGAAGTAGAAGTAGAAGTAGAAGTAGAAGTAGAAGTAGAAGTGGAAGTAGAAGTAGAAGTAGAAGTAGAAGTAGAAGTAGAAGTAGAAGTAGAAATAGAAGTAGAAGTAGAAAGTAGAAAGTAGAAAGTAGAAGTAGAAGTAGAAGTAGAAGTAGAAGTAGAAGTAGAAGTAGAAGTAGAAGTAGAAGTAGAAGTAGAAGTAGAAGTGGAAGTAGAAGTAGAAGTAGAAGTAGAAGTAGAAGTAGAAGTAGAAGTGGAAGTAGAAGTAGAAGTAGAAGTAGAAGTAGAAGTAGAAGTAGAAGTAGAAATAGAAGTAGAAGTAGAAAGTAGAAAGTAGAAAGTAGAGTGTAGAGTAGAAAGTGAGTAGATAGAATTAAGTGATAGAGTAGAGAAGTAGAAGTAGAAGTAGAAGTAGAAGTAGAAATAGAAGTAGAAGTAGAAAGTAGAAAGTAGAAAGTAGAAGTAGAAGTAGAAGTAGAAGTAGAAGTAGAAGTAGAAGTAGAAGTAGAAGTAGAAGTAGAAGTAGAAGTAGAAGTGGAAGTAGAAGTAGAAGTAGAAGTAGAAGTAGAAGTAGAAGTAGAAGTAGAAATAGAAGTAGAAGTAGAAAGTAGAAAGTAGAAAGTAGAAGTAGAAGTAGAAGTAGAAGTAGAAGTAGAAGTAGAAGTAGAAGTAGAAGTAGAAGTAGAAGTAGAAGTAGAAGTGGAAGTAGAAGTAGAAGTAGAAGTAGAAGTAGAAGTAGAAGTAGAAGTAGAAGTAGAAGTAGAAGTAGAAGTAGAAGTAGAAGTAGAAGTAGAAGTAGAAATAGAAGTAAAATAAGAAGTAAAAGTAGAAATAGAAGTAAAAGAAGAAGTTAAAAATAGAAGTAGAAGTAGAAGTAAAAGTAGAAGTAGAAGCAGAAGTAGAAGTAGAAGTAGAAGTAGAAGTAGAAGTAGAAGTAGAAGTAGAAGTAGAAGTAGAAGTAGAAGTAGAAGTAGAAGTAGAAGTAGAAGTTGATGTAAAATAAGAAGTAAAAGTAGAAATAGAAGTAAAAGAAGTAGAAAGTAGAGTAGAGTGGAAGTGAGTAGAAGTAGAGGTAAGAAGTAGAAGTAGAAGTTAGAAGTAGAGGAAGTAGAAGTGAGTTAGAAGTGGAAGTAGAAAGTAGGAATAGAATTAGAAGTGGAATAGAAGTAGAAGTAGAAGTAGAAGTTTAGAAGTTAAGAATTAGAATTGAAGTTAGAAGTAGAAGGTAGAATGTAGAGTAGAAGTAGGAAGTAGAAGTAGAAGTAGAAGTAGAAGTAGAAGTAGAAGTAGAAGTAGAAGAAAAACTGGAAGTATACAGTAGAAAGTAGAAGTGAAGTAGAAGTAGACAGTAAGAAAGTAAGAAGTAGAAGTAGAAGTAGAAGTAGAAAGTTAGAAGTAGAATTAAGAATAGGAAGTAGAAGTGGAAGTAAAGTAGAAGTAGA
>NW_024033378.1:0-7927 GCF_002237135.1 Teleopsis dalmanni
GTGTTCAAGTAGATGCTGTTTCTCCCGTTCACATAATAAGTTGTTTGTGAAGCTATTTGTTACCCCGCAGAAGGGCTCTGGCCCAATGAAAGGAGTACATGCACCCTTCTTTGCTAATATGTCTGCTAATTCATTGCCCTCATGCCCCTCGTGTCCCGGTACCCACATAAGAGTAACATAGTTCCTCGATGCTAGGGTGTTGAGAAGTTGAAAGCATTCCCAAACCAGCTTTGATTGGAATAAGGATTTTGCTAAAGATTTTAGAGCTGCTTGGCTGTCTGATAGAATGCATATGTTGGTACCTCGGGTGCCCCTACGTATGCATTCTCTTGCACAAAGCTCTAAGGCATGGACCTCTGCCTAAAAAATGGAAGCAGTTTTTCCCATTGCGATTGCTTTACGGAAGTTTGGTCCCATAACTCCTGCTCCTGCACTGCCATTATCCATTTTGGACCCATCAGTATACCATAATTGAGAGCCCTGCTTTAAGTTTATTTTATTATTTCTCCAAGTTGATCGGTCACTAATGACCACTTCGAATTCCCTGGAGAAAGCTAATTTTCTATTCATCTTGTCGAAGACCTTAAGGCACGGAGAATTCCAGATTTCATCTAGAATCTTTGCGTGTCCTGTTAGATTGCCCTCTTTAAGATTACCTAGATAAGGAAGCCTTAGTGCAGCACTGGTCGCAGTCCTTTTAACTGTAATGTGTAATGGGGTGAGTCCAGTAAGCATTGCTAGGGCTTCTGTGGGGCACGTTCTCATTGCTCCCGTTACGCTTAGACAGGCTGTTCGATGAATCTTATTGAGAGTCATCTTAGCCTTCGTCTGATTTACCTTTGGCCACCATGCCAAAGAAGCATAGGTGATCATCGGTACTATTACGGTCTTGTACGACCAAGCCATCATTTTTGGTCGCAGACCCCAAGTTTTACCATACAGTCTTTGGCACGCATAAGTTGCTCTTAGAGCTTTGCCAGTTATATATGATAAATGGTTTTTCCAAGTAAGAGTTTTATCTAGAATTACTCCTAGATATTTCATTTCCTCAGATAGTATTAAGTCAGTGTCCCCTAACTTTAAGGTCCCTAGACTCATCTTCCTTCTTCTGGTGAAGGGTACTACATTTGTTTTATTCGGATTAATCGAGAGTCCTTTCTCTTGACACCAATTTTGAGTGATATCAAGAGCTAGTTGCATACGATCGGATATGGTGGAGTCAAATTTGCCTCTAACCATGATGACTAGATCATCTGCAAAGCCCTGAACTTCATATCCGAGGTCACTAAGAGACTGTAGGAGTTCGTCAATGACCAATAGCCATAGGAGTGGCGAAAGAACGCCTCCTTGAGGACATCCTTTGGTTGACTTGACAGTTAATCTCTTCGTCCCCATTTCAAAGATTATCGTCCTATTTTTCAGCATATTGAGAATCCATGTTATGATCAGTCTGTGTATTCCTTTCCTGACCATTCCTGCCTCAATTGATCTGAATGTTGCATTATCAAAAGCTCCTGTAATGTCAACCGATGTGCAGAGAGCTATTTCCTTGCCGTCTAAAGCCTTCTCGATTTTACTCGTCAGACTATGTATAGCGGTGTCGGTCGATTTGCCCGATTGATAAGCATACTGTTCAATATGTAGAGGTGAAGCTTTAATATAGACTTCCCTGATGTATTGATCTAGAATCTTCTCCATTGCTTTAAGCAGGAAAGAAGTAAGGCTAATGGGCCGAAAAGCTTTTGGCGTGTGGTCCGCCTTTTTGCCTGCTTTCGGTATGAAAGCTACCCTAGCCTTCGTCCAATGTTTAGGTATTACGCCTAATTCTAGACTTATCCTAAATAAGTTTGTTAATATCGGTGCTAATATATCAACGCCTTTCTGAAGAAGGCACGGTTGTATATTATCGATACCAGGTGATTTAAACGGGCTGAAAGTGGAAATGGCCCATTTAGTTTTATTGACTGTAAAGATTTTACGGGCCAGTGAAAGATCTCTTCGTGTAACCAATAAGAAACGAGTATCCTCGATGGTTTCCGTAGTCTCAGTATACATGGCGCAGCCTGGAAAATGAGTGTCCAGCAAAAGCTGTCCCGTTTCTTCCAGACTTACCGTAAAGCTTCCGTCAGCCTTCTTTAATGTAGAGAGGCTATTTGAGTGGTCTTTATTTAGAGATTTCTGGAGTCTCGCAGCCGCAGGAAGTATTTCAATCTCCTCGCAGTGCCTCCTCCATGATTCCCTCTTTGATTTCCTCAATTCCCTATTGTAAGCCGTTAAGGCACACTTGTAAGATGCCCAGTCCCCATTGGACTTGGCTCTATTAAGGAGCTGGCGGGCTTTTTTGCGTAAAATATCTAGTTCCCTATTCCACCATGGGACGTTCCGAGAACGTTTCTTTTTGATAAGTTCGCAGCTATTTTCAAAAGCCCCTGTAATAATATTTTCTAGTTTGTTAACCTCAAGATTTAGTTCCTGACAATTAGTAATCCTATTCCCAAGACAACTAATGTTTTGTTCTAAATAGAAGTTATATAGAGACCAGTTGGTCTTCCTAACATTTCTTATTTCGAAAGTGTCTTCAACTTCCCCTTCCAAATCAAAGCTTATATATCTGTGATCTGATAAGGAGTTCTCCTCCAACACCCTCCAATTTGAAATGTTATTTGATATAAATGCGCTGGCTAAAGTGAGATCTAATACCTCTTCCCTTATCGCATTTACAAAAGTAGGTTCGTTACCTTTATTAACTACCATTAAATTGTTAGTTGTGATATAATCAAAAAGTGACTCACCTCGTGTATTGATGTCTGTGCTTCCCCATACTGTATGGTGTGCGTTGGCGTCGCAGCACATTACCCACTGTAGGTTTCGGATACGGCAGTATTCTGTAAGCTGCTGGAGCTCGAGAGACACCGCTTCCTCTGCGTCGCCAGGGAGGTACAGAGATGCAAAAACTATTATTCTCGTCCCCCTAGTACTAGGCACTTCTGCCTGTACCGCCACCAGATCACGCTGTATGAGCTCTGTAATTGGAAGAGATTTAATGGTTTTGTTAATCATTATCGCCGTTCTAGGACGATCAACATTATTATCATAGATTAACTTACACGTTTTTGTCTGTAGACCGTTTATGCGCCCCTTTGTGGCCCATGGTTCTTGGATGGCCACAAAATCCAGACAGTGTTGTTCCACCAGGGCACTGAGCCTGTATGAAGCTGCTATAGCCCGGTGGAGGTTGATTTGGAGGCAATGAAGTTGCCTCCAAGAGTTTTGCGGATGTGGCGCAGTCCGGGACATTATATCCCAGACTGGCCCTTGCGGACCTTGCCGCCCTTCGTACCGCGCAGCAATTCCGCGGCCTCCGGGTCTTTTCTTTCCCATTTCCTCAGACGACCAGAGAGAGCGGAAGGTTTTCGGCCCTGGGCACGGATTCTGCCCCCTCTCAAGGGTGGTCCCCCGGAATTGAGACCCGTTTTCGGCTTCTGGTTGCTTGACTGAGCACAAGCCGCAGATGTTGTTGGTCGCTCATCTTCAACCACTTCCTTTGTTCTGTTTCCTTTATGTCTTGGTCTCAGCACGGCACTGCTAAGTCCATAGAAGACTTTATTGCCCAGCTTTCCGACCATTTCGGACGACATAGGATCCAGAGCAATCGCCATCTCGACGATGTCGCCCTTATTGAGCCTGTGGAGTACCCGCCAGTCCCTGACACGCATGCCCGAATTTTGGCACTCAATTTGTCCCAGAATACGGTCGCTTTGCCAGGAAGCTGAGCCTGGGAAGTAGCCAACATAGATTTCAGACTTTGGCACTTCTGCCTCGTCCACTACCTTCAGCTGGGCTCCTTCCCACGGCTTCAAGGCTGGGATTGTCTCTTTAGACCAAGTTACAGTCTCGTCGTCCAGACAGTTAATGGTAAACCATCCGGGCTTTAGACTGTAACCGGCGAAATGAGGCTTCACCCCAGGAGCTCGACAAGTTTCGTACATCTTGTCGAGGATACATTTCTGCACCTTGCCAATTTCCTCATTGGACCAAATGCCCTCTGGGAAATTGTGCGGTAGTATACCGATCTTCTTAGAGCGAACAGTCTCTGCTAGGGTAGGCTTTGAACAATGGTCTTCGGAAGAAGTACTGTGTTCAGCCTGCCCCACAGATACCGTCGCCACCTCTTTACTGGGACCAGGTTTGCCCCCGTGTGAGGTCTCTACTTCCTTCATCCTACTGAAAATCGGCAAAGCAGTTGCAGGCACTGTTGATTTATTATCAACTTTCTTGCCCTGTAGTGCAATCCGCTTTGTCGGTTTTGAGCTTGATGTTGGTGTAGAGCTGTCCGATCGGGATCTTTTTGGTGTTGCCTGCCCTTCGTTAGTCGCAGTGGCCGGCTTTACTGCCAAGGACCTTGCTGTTTCCAGCGGGATGCCCTTGGCAAGTAAAGCCTTCAACCTTTTGCGTCCAGCGCCGGATAGCTTCACCCTCGTTTGAGTCTTTTTAGTTAGACCAGGCTCCAGAAGATCTCTCTCCTGTTCCGAAGAGATAGACATCCCAGCCGACTCTTGGCTAAGTGGAATGTCCATTTCCTCCGGCTTGTCGGGTAGAGGACCAGGTGCCCTCTCCAACAAGTCGTGGTCCATTTGTTTACTGACGATGGTACCAGGTGCCCCCTCGTTCAGTGATAAGTTTTGGCTGTGTAAAGCCATATTTTGCACATTTAAAGGTGTGCAGTCCATAGAATTGAAAATGTTATTAGGTTCCATACAAAGTAAGTTTAAATAAACCGTGCAGGTTGGTCACCCATGAGCGCCCCCATGGGAAGGACAAATTGAAACCGTAGGTTTGCCAGACCTGGTACGGAGTTCGCTATTAAGCTTGACTCTACCCTGTCAAGCAAGTTCACCAGCATAGCTGTTCCACTGTGAGTTTAGGGGGTTTGTTTGGGGCAATAGGTATGTTCATATTCCAGTCTATCAAGACCTAGCCTTGGGAGCCTAGAATATGTACAGACCCTGCCCTAGGGAGTTTTCCTTCTCCCCCGCCCGACTATCGGCGACCCACAAACAGCAGAGACATGACCGTACTGAAGGCGAGTCATTGGTCTGATAGATAGCCGCACTTTCCTATAGGACTGACCAATTAGCAAGTGTCCATTAAAGTCCACTATCTAGCCTCAACGACTGATCAGGAATCGTAGATACCTACTTTCAACCTGTGCGTTGGCGGCAGTTCTTAGTTTGTGTGCTGAATCATGTCACATGAAAAATCATCATGTCATGACTCCCATATGACATGCTTCAGTCCACAATAAGCCCCTACACCACGACAAGGTGACTACCTAGCAAGGGACTATATACATAACTATTAACTGTATTAATAGAGTATATGTTTCTTGTTCTTCGTTAGTAAAATTTAATTTAGATGATATTTAAATATTATTAAGTGCTATTACTGTGTACCCACTGTACCCGCAAGATGCAACCATTGATTCCTACGATATCTTCTATAGATTATATATCTTTTATAGATTATATTAGCAGAATAATAAACTCGAATCGGAGATATTATTCATGTTCCATACTCCATATTCATTACTTATAAAAATAAAGAAAGCATTGAAGGTTAAAACGTGAACTAACACAGCACATTATGCATAACACATAACTATTAACTGTAGTAATAGAGAATTTGCACAATATACATAACTATTAACTGTATTAATAGAGTATATGTTTCTATGTTTTCGTTAGTAAAATTTAATTTAGATGATATTTAAATATTATTAAGTGCTATTACTGTGCACCCACTGTACCCGCAAGATGCGACCCTTGATTTCTATGATATCTTTTATAGATTATATTAGCAGAATAACAAACTCGAATCGGAGATATTATTCATGTTCCATACTCTATATTCATTACTTATAAAAATAAAGAAAGCATTGAAGATTAAAACGTGAACTAACACAGCACATTATGCATAACACATAACTATTAACTGTATTAATAGAGTATTTGCACAATATACATAACTATTACCTGTATTAATAGAGTATATGTTTCTAGTTTTCGTTAGTTAAATTTAATTTAGATGATATTTAAATATTATTAAGTGCTATTACTGTGCACCCACTGTACCCGCAAGATGCGACCCTTGATTTCTATGATATCCTTTATAGATTATATTAGAAGAATAACAAACTCGAATCGGAGATATTATTCATATTCCATACTCTATATTCATTACTTATAAAAATAAAGAAAGCATTGAAGATTAAAACGTGAACTAACACAGCACATTATGCATAACACATAACTATTAACTGTAGTAATAGAGAATTTGCACAATATACATAACTATTAACTATATTAATAGAGTATATGTTTCTAGTTTTCGTTAGTAAAATTTAATTTAGATGATATTTAAATATTATTAAGTGCTACTACTGTGTACCCACTGTACCCGTAAGATGCGACCCTTGATTTCTATGATAACCTTTATAGATTATATTATCAGAATAACAAACTCGAATCGGAGATATTATTCATGTTCCATACTCTATATTCGTTACTTATAAAAATAAAGAAAGCACTGAAGATTAAAACGTGAACTAACACAGCACATTATGCATAAAACATAACTATTAACTGTAGTAATAGAGTATTTGCACAATATACATAACTATTAACTGTAGTAATAGAGTATATGTTTCTAGTTTTCGTTAGCAAAACTTAATTTAGATATTTAAATATTACTAAGAGCCACTACTGTGCACCCACTGTACCCGCAAGATGCGACCCTTGATTTCTAAGATAACCTTTATAGATTATATTAGCAGAATAACAAACTCCAATCGGAGATATTATTCAAGTCCATACTCCATATGCATTACTTATAAAAATAAAGAAAGCATTGAAGATTAAAACGTGAACTAACACAGCACATTATGCATAACACATAACTATTAACTGTAGTAATAGAGAATTTGCACAATATACATAACTATTAACTATATTAATAGAGTATATGTTTCTAGTTTTCGTTAGTAAAATTTAAATTAGATGATATTTAAATATTATTAAGTGCTACTACTGTGTACCCACTGTACCCGTAAGATGCGACCCTTGATTTTTAAGACAACCTTTATAGATTATATTATCAGAATAACAAACACGAATCGGAGATATTATTCATGTTCCATACTCCATACGCATTACTTATAAAAATAAAGCAAGCATTGAAGATTAAAACGTGAACTAACACAGCACATTATGCATAACACATAACTACTAACTGTATTAATAGAGCATTTGCACTATATACATAACTATTAACTGTATTAATAGAGTATTTGTTTCTAGTTTTTCGTTAAATAAATTTAATTTGGATGATATTTAAATATTATTAAGTGCTATTACTGTGCACCCAATGTACCCGTAAGATGCGATCATTGATTACTACGATATCTTTTAAAGATTATATATATTTTATAGATTATATTAGCAGAATAACAAACTCGAATCGGAGATATTATTCATGTTCCATACTCCATATGCATTACTTGTAAATATAAAGCAAACATTGAAGATTAAAACGTGAACTAACACAGCACATTATGCATAACACATAACTATTAACTGTATTAATAGAGTATTTGCACAATATACATAACTATTAACTGTATTAATAGAGTATATGTTTCTAGTTTTCGTTAGTAAAATTTAATTTAGATGATAATTAATTATTATTAAGTGCTTTGTACACCCACTGTACCCATAAGATGCGATCATTGATTACTACGATATCTTTTATAGATTATATTAGCAGAATAACAAACTCGAATCGGAGATATTATTCATATTCCATACTCCATACGCATTACTTATAAAAATAAAGCAAGCATTGAAGATTAAAACGTGAACTAACACAGCAC
>NW_024033379.1:0-7925 GCF_002237135.1 Teleopsis dalmanni
TGTTATTTAACACTTACTTTGTGCTCAATGTTCGTTTGTAGATTCTTATCCAAATGCACCTTTATAATTTGGGTGCCATCCAATTTGGCACGAATACGTTTGCCTACCTCTGCTGGAAACACTAAATCTTCTAAATAAAATACACAGCAGTTAAACTACGCGAACGGATTATTGCACCGTCTTGTTTTTACGAAAACTTTGTAGTTACTCGTTCACTATCTAAGTCTTTACGATGCTGATATAACTCTTCCTCTTCAAGTGGTCCTTGCAAACCCTTATGAAATATTTTTCTCATCCACCAGTAACTCCATCTCGAAAATATATTAGCGGTTGAGTAGGGATTCTTTGAGCGTTCAATTTTTCTTCTAGTCCGATTCATGTTAAATTTCTTTATTTACAGTTACGTTTGATTATGATAAACCAAAAATGTAGTAATAAATTCGAAGTTCAAGAAATGAAAATAACCGACACGAGCACCACTCAATATGGTAAATGCAACAAAAATTTTTTAAATCGTGAATAACAGTAAATAGCAATGCAAAAAATTTACAATACTTTTTCAATGTTACAACAAAACTTTATAGACAATGTACGGTAATTACGCGTACTCGTTCTCGTATTCGTACAACAGAAATTATTTTCAAATAATTCCTTATCCTTATGCAAATGATGCAAAATTGTTATATTATTCTGTTTAATGAATTATTATTATTTAGACATATTGAATTAAGAGAATGTTTTTATTTAATTTGTATGTTTCGTATTTTTTTTCATAGTAATGAGAAATTTTTATTGTGATCAGAATAAAAAAAACACTAAACAAAAACTAATGTTATACAAAATAGATAATAAAAAAAATAATTACTAAAGCTTTTACGCACGTGTGCAAATGTAAACAAAAGAAACTTTTAATAGATGTTAATGATTGGGTTTAATAAAACTAAAAACTTTTTTTAAATGTAATATACTCTTTAAACATTCTACACATATTTAAGTATTTTGAGAAATGTGACAACATTGCATTTATGATGAAATCCATCAAATTATGTTTGTGTATGTTTATGAGAGAACAAATAGTAGAATGAATAAAAATTAAGCAAGAAAATATATTTTCTACAGTATAAGATATATGCATACGTAGAAACACACATATATATGATACATATGCATACAGAGAAAAATCACGGAAAAGTAAATCAAGTTTCGGAAAGTAAATTTATAGAAGACAAAAAAAAAAAAAAATCTTAATTTATGTTTAAATGCCCAGCAAGGTTTGAATGTATTTGTTACACAAGCAAAATACACTTACAACACTTAGAACATCGCAAATTGAGAGGGAAACACATACCAAAAAACCATATGCTCAAAATCGCATATAAAGTTTCGTACAAAAACATCAAGAAACCGAAACTGGAGAAGAAAGTATGTATGAAAGTTTGTAGATTCTTATCCAAATGTACCTTTATAATTTGGGTGCCATCCAATTTGGCACGAATACGTTTGCCTACGATCTCTGCTGGAAACACTAAATCTTCTAAAATAAAATACACAGCAGTTAAACTACGCGAACGGATTATTGCACAGTCTTGTTTTTACGAAAACTTTGTAGTTACTCGTTCACTATCTAAGTCTTTACGGTGCTGATATAAGTCTTCCTCTTCAAGTGGTCCTTGCAAACCCTTATGAAATATTTTTTTCATCCACCAGAAACTCCATCTCGAAAATATATTGAGCGGTTGAGTAGGGATCTTTGGCTTCTTTTCTCTAGTCCGATCATGTTAAATTCCCTTTAATTACAGTTACGTTGTTATGAACAAAACAAATGTAGTAATAAATGAAGTTCAAAGAATGAAGATAACCGACACGAGCACCACTCAAATAGGGAAATGCAACAAAAATTTTTTAAATCGTGAATAACAGTAAATAGCAATGCAAAAAATTTACAATATTTTTTCAATGTTACAACAAATCTTTATAGACAATGTACGGTAATTATGCGTACTCGTTCTCGTATTCGTACAACAGAAATTATTTTCAAATAATTCCTTATCCTTATGCAAATCATGCAAAATTGTTATATTATTCTGTTTAATGAATTATTATTATTTAGACATATTGAATTAATTGCTGCAAGTTAATTGCTACACTCATTAAATTTGATGAATGTTACCAATATATGAATAAGCTACAATTCAGTTTGAGCAATGAAGCGTAAACGAAACATTGGACCACTAATTTTAAACAGCAAAAAACACAAGCGCAAAAAAAGATTTAATGAAATAAGTGTTATTTAACACTTACTTTGTGCTCAATGGTCGTTTGTAGATTCTTATCCAAATGCACCTTTATATTTTGGGTGCCATCCAATTTGGCACGAATACGTTTGCCTACGATCTCTGCTGAAAACACTAAATCTTCTAAAATAAAATACACAGCAGTTAAACTACGCGAACGGATTATTGCACCGTCCTGTTTTTACGAAAACTTTGTAGTTACTCGTTCACTATCTAAGTCTTTACGATGCTGATATAACTCTTCCTCTTCAAGTGGTCCTTGCAAACCCATATGAAATATTTTTCTCATCCACCAGAAACTCCATCTCGAAAATATATTACCGGTTGAGTAGGGATTCTTTGGGCGTTCAATTTTTCTTCTAGTCCGATTCATGTTAAATTTCTTTATTTACAGTTACGTTTGGTTATGATAAACCAAAAATGTAGTAATAAATCCAAAGTTCAAGAAATGAAGATAACCGACACGAGCACCACTCAATATGGTAAATGCAACAAAAATTTTTTAAATCGTGAATAACAGTAAATAGCAATGCAAAAAATTTACAACACTTTTTCAATGTTACAACAAAACTTTATAGACAATGTACGGTAATTATGCGTACTCGTTCTCGTATTCGTACAACAGAAATTATTTTCAAATAATTCCTTATGCAAATCATGCAAAATTGTTATATTATTCTGTTTAATGAATTATTATTATTTAGACATATTGAATTAATTGCTGCAAGTTAATTGCTAGACTCATTAAATTTGATGAATGTTACCAATATATGAATGAGCTACAATTCAGTTTGAGCAATGAAGCGTAAACGAAACATTGGACCACTAATTTTAAACAGCAAAAACCACAAGTGCAAAAAAAGATTTAATGAAATAAGTGTTATTTAACACTTACTTTGTGCTCAATGGTCGTTTGCTTATCCAAATGCACCTTTATATATAATTTGGGTGCCATCCAATTTGGCACGAATACGTTTGCCTACGATCTCTGCTGAAAACACTAAATCTTCTAAAATAAAATACACAGCAGTTAAACTACGCGAACGGATTATTGCACCGTCTTGTTTTTACGAAAACTTTGTAGTTACTCGTTCACTATCTAAGTCTTTACGGTGCTGATATAACTCTTCCTCTTCAAGTGGTCCTTGCAAACCCTTATGAAATATATTTCTCATCCACCAGAAACTCCATCTCGAAAATATATTAGCGGTTGAGTAGGGATTCTTTGGGCGTTCAATTTTTCTTCTAGTCCGATTGATGTTAAATTTCTTTATTTACAGTTACGTTTGATTATGATAAACCAAAAATGTAGTAATAAATTCGAAGTTCAAGAAATGAAGATAACCGACACGAGCACCACTCAAATATGGTAAATGCAACAAAAATTTCTTAAATCGTGAATAACAGTAAATAACAATGCAAAAAATTTACAATATTTTTTCAATGTTACAACAAAACTTTATAGACAATGTACGGTAATTATGCGTACTCGTTCTCGTATTCGTACAACAGAAATTATTTTCAAATAATTCCTTATCCTTATGCAAATCATGCAAAATTGTTATATTATTCTGTTTAATGAATTATTATTATTAAGACATATTGAATTAATTGCTGCAAGTTAATTGCTACACTCATTAAATTTGATGAATGTTACCAATATATGAATAAGCTACAATTCAGTTTGAGCAATGAAGCGTAAACGAAACATTGGACCACTAATTTTAAACAGCAAAAAACACAAGCGCAAAAAAAGATTTAATGAAATAAGTGTTATTTAACACTTACTTTGTGCTCAATGGTCGTTTGTAGATTCTTATCCAAATGCACCTTTATATATAATTTGGGTGCCATCCAATTTGGCACGAATACGTTTGCCTACGATCTCTGCTGGAAACACTAAATCTTCTAAAATAAAATACACAGCAGTTAAACTACGCGAACGGATTATTGCACAGTCTTGTTTTTACGAAAACTTTGTAGTTACTCGTTCACTATCTAAGTCTTTACGGTGCTGATATAAGTCTTCCTCTTCAAGTGGTCCTTGCAAACCCTTATGAAATATTTTTTTCATCCACCAGAAACTCCATCTCGAAAATATATTAGCGGTTGAGTAAGGATTCCCTGAGCGTTCAATTTTTCTTCTAGTCCGATTCATGTTAAATTTCTTTATTTACAGTTACGTTTGATTATGATAAACCAAAAATGTAGTAATAAATTCGAAGTTCAAGAAATGAAGATAACCGACACGAGCACCACTCAATATGGTAAATGCAACAAAAATTTTTTAAATCGTGAATAACAGTAAATAGCAATGCAAAAAATTTACAATATTTTTTCAATGTTACAACAAAACTTTATAGACAATGTACGGTAATTATGCGTACTCGTTCTCGTATTCGTACAACAGAAATTATTTTCAAATAATTCCTTATCCTTATGCAAATCATGCAAAATTGTTATATTATTCTGTTTAATGAATTATTATTATTTAGACATATTGAATTAATTGCTGCAAGTTAATTGCTAGACTCATTAAATTTGATGAATGTTACCAATATATGAATGAGCTACAATTCAGTTTGAGCAATGAAGCGTAAACGAAACATTGGACCACTAATTTTAAACAGCAAAAACCACAAGTGCAAAAAAAAGATTTAATGAAATAAGTGTTATTTAACACTTACTTTGTGCTCAATGGTCGTTTGTAGATTCTTATCCAAATGCACCTTTATAATTTGTGTGCCATCCAATTTGGCACGAATACGTTTGCCTACGATCTCTGCTGGAAACACTAAATCTTCTAAAGTAAAATACACAGCAGTTAAACTACGCGAACGGATTATTGCACCGTCTTGTTTTTACGAAAACTTTGTAGTTACTCGTTCACTATCTAAGTCTTTACGATGCTGATATAACTCTTCCTCTTGGTCCTTGCAAACCCATATGAAATATTTTTCTCATCCACCAGAAACTCCATCACGAAAATATATTAGCGGTTGAGTAGGGATTCTTTGGGCGTTCAATTTTTCTTATAGTCCGATTCATGTTAAATTTCTTTATTTACAGTTACGTTTGGTTATGATAAACCAAAAATGTAGTAATAAATTCGAAGTTCAAGAAATGAAGATAACCGACACGAGCACCACTCAATATGGTGAATGCAACAAAAATTTTTTAAATCGTGAATAACAGTAAATAGCAATGCAAAAAATTTACAATATTTTTTCAATGTTACAACAAAACTTTATAGACAATGTACGGTAATTATGCGTACTCGTTCTCGTATTCGTACAACAGAAATTATTTTCAAATAATTCCTTATCCTTATGCAAATCATGCAAAATTGTTATATTATTCTGTTTAATGAATTATTATTATTAAGACATATTGAATTAATTGCTGCAAGTTAATTGCTACACTCATTAAATTTGATGAATGTTACCAATATATGAATAAGCTACAATTCAGTTTGAGCAATGAAGCGTAAACGAAACATTGGACCACTAATTTTAAACAGCAAAAAACACAAGCGCAAAAAAAGATTTAATGAAATAAGTGTTATTTAACACTTACTTTGTGCTCAATGGTCGTTTGTAGATTCTTATCCAAATGCACCTTTATATATAATTTGGGTGCCATCCAATTTGGCACGAATACGTTTGCCTACGATCTCTGCTGAAAACACTAAATCTTCTAAAATAAAATACACAGCAGTTAAACTACGCGAACGGATTATTGCCCCGTCTTGTTTTTACGAAAACTTTGTAGTTACTCGTTCACTATCTAAGTCTTTACGGTGCTGATATAACTCTTCCTCTTCAAGTGGTCCTTGCAAACCCATATGAAATATTTTTCTCATCCACCAGAAACTCCATCACGAAAATATATTAGCGGTTGAGTAGGGATTCTTTGGGCGTTCAATTTTTCTTCTAGTCCGATTCATGTTAAATTTCTTTATTTACAGTTACGTTTGGTTATGATAAACCAAAAATGTAGTAATAAATTCGAAGTTCAAGAAATGAAGATAACCGACACGAGCACCACTCAATATGGTAAATGCAACAAAAATTTTTTAAATCGTGAATAACAGTAAATAGCAATGCAAAAAATTTACAATATTGTTTCAATGTTACAACAAAACTTTATAGACAATGTACGGTAAAATTATGCGTACTCGTTCTCGTATTCGTACAACAGAAATTATTTTCAAATAATTCCTTATCCTTATGCAAATCATGCAAAATTGTTATATTATTCTGTTTAATGAATTATTATTATTAAGACATATTGAATTAATTGCTGCAAGTTAATTGCTACACTCATTAAATTTGATGAATGTTACCAATATATGAATAAGCTACAATTCAGTTTGAGCAATGAAGCGTAAACGAAACATTGGACCACTAATTTTAAACAGCAAAAAACACAAGTGCAAAAAAAGATTTAATGAAATAAGTGTTATTTAACACTTACTTTGTGCTCAATGGTCGTTTGTAGATTCTTATCCAAATGCACCTTTATAATTTGGGTGCCATCAAATTTGGCACGAATACGTTTGCCTACGATCTCTGCTGGAAACACTAAATCTTCTAAAATAAAATACACAGCAGTTAAACTACGCGAACGGATTATTGCACCGTCTTGTTTTTACGAAAACTTTGTAGTTACTCGTTCACTATCTAAGTCTTTACGGTGCTGATATAACTCTTCCTCTTCAAGTGGTCCTTGCAAACCCTTATGAAATATTTTTCTCATCCACCAGAAACTCCATCTCGAAAATATATTACCGGTTGAGTAGGGATTCTTTGGGCGTTCAATTTTTCTTCTAGTCCGATTCATGTTAAATTTCTTTATTTACAGTTACGTTTGGTTATGATAAACCAAAAATGTAGTAATAAATTCGAAGTTCAAGAAATGAAGATAACCGACACGAGCACCACTCAATATGGTGAATGCAACAAAAATTTTTTAAATCGTGAATAACAGTAAATAGCAATGCAAAAAATTTACAATATTTTTTCAATGTTACAACAAAACTTTATAGACAATGTACGGTAATTATGCGTACTCGTTCTCGTATTCGTACAACAGAAATTATTTTCAAATAATTCCTTATCCTTATGCAAATCATGCAAAATTGTTATATTATTCTGTTTAATGAATTATTATTATTAAGACATATTGAATTAATTGCTGCAAGTTAATTGCTACACTCATTAAATTTGATGAATGTTACCAATATATGAATAAGCTACAATTCAGTTTGAGCAATGAAGCGTAAACGAAACATTGGACCACTAATTTTAAACAGCAAAAAACACAAGTGCAAAAAAAGATTTAATGAAATAAGTGTTATTTAACACTTACTTTGTGCTCAATGGTCGTTTGTAGATTCTTATCCAAATGCACCTTTATAATTTGGGTGCCATCCAATTTGGCACAAATACGTTTGCCTACGATCTCTGCTGGAAACACTAAATCTTCTAAAATAAAATACACAGCAGTTAAACTACGCGAACGGATTATTGCACCGTCTTGTTTTTACGAAAACTTTGTAGTTACTCGTTCACTATCTAAGTCTTTACGGCGCTGATATAAGTCTTCCTCTTCAAGTGGTCCTTGCAAACC
>NW_024033380.1:0-7923 GCF_002237135.1 Teleopsis dalmanni
GGTAGGAGTTTTAGTTATACTTAAATTGTGTTTAATAGGGTTTCTATCAAATTTAGCTCTATTACAAATGTCACAGTTATTAATGAATTTTTGTATTTCTGTTTGTAGTGTAGGAGTGTAATATTTTTGTTTTAATTCTGAAAATACTTCGTTAATTCCCCTATGGTTATTTTTGTTATGCTCATTTTCTATAATTTGTAACAATTTTCCTTTGTCTATTATGTCTTCTAAAATTAAATTAGTTTTTAGTATTTTTAAATTTTTATTTTTTACAAAGTAGTTAATATATAATTTTTGGAATTTTAAATATATGTCTTTATCTTGGCAGTGTACTGCCGTTAATCCTTTATTTGGGAGTTTTTCCCTCATGTAATTTAATAATGTTGTATCATCATTGTCTTTCAATGTGATTGTACTTCGTACTTTATCTTTAAATAATATTATATTTGTTATTCTGTTTGTTCTTCCTTTCCTAATTATAATTTGATTTTTAAATAGATTTATAGGTTTTTCAGTAATTCTGATGAAATCCATACTGTCAGTTTCTGCACTGTGTACAGTTTGATTGTCATCGAAAAGCTCGTTAAGATTTATTTCAATGTCATCTTTTCCATTGTTATTATCTTCGAGAATTATCCTGCTCAGTCCATCTGCTATTACGTTTTCCTTGCCTTTTATGTAATTTATATCGAAATCGAATTCATTTAGTTTTATCTTCCATCTCTGCAGTTTGCAATTAGGTTCCTTAAGGTTGTGAAGCCATACTAGAGGTCTGTGATCTGTTTTTATTTGGAATTTTCTTCCAAACAAGTACATTCTGAAGTACTTGGTTGCCCAAACTATAGCTAAGAGTTCTTTCTCTATAGTACTATAAAACTTTTCATGATCGTTAAATGTCCTACTAGCAAATGCTATTGCTTTATTTTCTTGCATAAGCACAGCACCTAGTGCATAATTGCTTGCATCTGTGGTTAGTGTAAATTGTTTATGGAAATTTGGTCTTATTAATATAGGATCTGATTTTAATAATGTTTTTAATTTATTGAAAGAGTTAATATAGTCTTGGTCTTTCATATTGATTTTGGTATTTTTTTTCAGATATTTCACCATATGATGGGCTATTTTGGAGTAATCTTTTATAAATCTCCTATAGTACCCAGTAATTCCTAAGAAAGATTTGATCTGTTTGACCGTTTTAGGCAATGGAATCTTTTCTATTGCTTCTACTTTCTTTGGATTGGTCTTTATACCGTTTTCTGTTACAATATGTCCTAGAAATTCTGTTTCTTTTGCACAAAATGTGCATTTATCTATCTGTAATTTAAGATTTGCATTTCTTAATGCATTTAATATTTTTATAAGGGACTCAATGTGTTCTTCTAAACTTGTGGAAAATATAAGTATGTCATCTAAATAAACTACACAAATTTTACCTATATATTCTTTTAAGACTGAGTTCATTAGTCTTTGAAATGTTGCAGGTGCATTCTTTAATCCGAATGGCATCCTAAGAAATTCGTAATGTCCGTGCTTTGTAGAAAATGCTGTCTTCTGTACATCGTCAGGGTGCATTTCAATCTGATGAAATCCCTTGGCTAAGTCCAGTGTTGTAAAATATTGACAATTTCCTAATTTACTCAATAATTCATCCATGTGCGGTATGGGGAATCTGTCCTCCACTGTTATGCTATTCAACTTCCTGTAGTCGATAACTATCCGCCATTTTTGGATGTTAGAGTTGTCCAATTTCTTTGGTACTATCCAAATTGGACTGTTGTAAGGACTATTTGAATCCTTTATAATACCTTGTTGTAACATTTCGTTGATTTGTGTATTTACTTCATCATTGTGTATTTCAGGGTATCTATACAATTTAGAATAAATAGGTATGTCGTTTTGTGTTGTTATTTTGTGCTTAATATCATTCGAAAATGTCAAACAATCATTTTCTTTGTAGAATATGTCTTTATATTTGCCTACAGTTTTATATAAGATGTCTTTTTCGAATGGTTGCAAATTGTCTACTTTAATAAATGAGTTTATATTGTTTATATTTATTTGATTATTATTAATTTCGATTGGATTTTCATTATAAGCTGTATTGTTGTATTCCTCCTCTTCTTTGGATAAGAATATGGTTATGATTGCAGTATCGGTTATTAGTTGCCTATTACGTAAATCTATTTTAGCGTTTAAATCTTTTAAAATATTTATACCTATTATACCGTCGAAGTTTTTATTAAAATCGCATTCCAAAAATTCACATTTATAGTCTGGTAAGTTAAATTCTTTAAAAAGTGGGAATTTACAAAGGGTTTTTATGTTAATTAAATTATTCATTGCAGTTACATTTAAATTAATATTAAATTTCCATTTGGGTTGGCATAAATTGGGATTGATTATACTAAATTCTGCTCCTGTATCTATAATAAAATAGAGTGGTCTAATATGATTTTTTATTTTTATATAGGGAAGTTGTTTGAGGCATTTGCGTGAAAATCCTCCTCTGCGCTATTTATTTGAAATGGTGCTGCTAAGACTGTTCCAATGTCCATCGGTTGTGGTCCATTCGAGCGTCTTGTTTGGGTAGTAGAAGGGGAAGGTGTGTAAAAACTTCTGTTATTTATATTACTTGTGTTAAGATTGTTAGTTTGTTGCCTTTGTCTAACGGGTGTGTTATTGATATTATTGTTTGGTGTTCTATTAATATTGTTATTAAAATTATTGTTGTTATAACTATTTCTATAATTATTGTTATAGCCATTGTTGTTATTATTTCTATACATAATAGATGAATTATTATTGTTATTACTTTGTCTAGTTTGTGGATTATTATTATTGTTAATTCTGTTATTGTTATTATTATTATGGTAATGGTTATTTATGTTGTTACTAGGGTTTCTATCGTTATTATTATATTTTATATATCTACTGTTGTTATTTCTTATATGGTTATCACTGAAATTAGTATTTATTCTATTATTGTTATTTCTACTAGGTGCACCGAATTGTGTGTAATTTTGGTATCTAGCTTCAATAATAATTTTATAAGCTTCTTCTAAGTCTGTTGGATTTCGAGCAATTAATAGGGTTTTTGTTGGTTCTGGTAAATGGTTTTTAAATGTTTTTAAGGCAATTCTATTTATTTCACTTGTGGTGTAAGTCCCATCATTGTGTGTAAGGTTCCTATTATTTAATCTTGATACTAATTTGTTTATCTGAAAGTAATAATTTTCTATTGTCCCATATAATGTTAGAGTCTTCAAGCTATCCATTAGTTCATCGCTGCTCCTTTGTTCGCCATAATGTTTTTTTAATATATTTACTAATTCTGCCCATGTTGTTACGCGTTCTTTATGCAAAATACTTCTTGTTTGTCCTGTACATTTATTTTTTAAAAATTCAAATGCTATTTTCTTATTGTTTTCTGTTAAGCTATTAAGTAAGGGAATGAATGATTGTATTTGTTGAATGAAATCTGGTAATTGGTTCCTGTCCGTCCCGTCGAAATCGTTTACGTTTCGAATTAATTGGAGTACATTATTCAGGATATCTAGAGCCATTTTACTAGTTTAGAATATTGCAATAATTTTTTTTTGAAGAAATCAAAATGTAACAAGGTCAAGGAAATAATCAAGAATTTTAACAGATAAGGATACAATTCAGATACAAAATCATTTGTTTATTATAATTACATTTATTAAATTTTGTTTTGATATTTAGAATAAAATATTATAGTAATAAAAGAAATAAAAGAATAAAATTTGTTGACTTCCCTTTTTGATCCGCTAGTCCTTTAATTTGGATGGTTGATTTTTGTTTAGGTGGTTTATTAGTTTGCTATTTTTTTTTTTCTTTTGGCAGTCGTTGGTGGTGTGTGTATTGTTTTGGCACTTGTCACAGTATTTTAGTTTTTCATAACCTTTTGATTTAGTTATGAAATTTTTTATTGAGTTCATTTTATAGTTCAACACTTAAAAAAAAATTTTTTATTTTTAGTGATTCTTTGGTTACAATTGTTAATGTTTTTTAATAGTACCCGTTTTTTTTCATATAAGCGATGGCTTTTTTGCCTTCTTCACTATTGTCATAATCGTTACAAAACTTACGCCATTCTTCGCGTTGTTTTTGTTCATAATCTTTTATAAATTTTGCACTATTTATTTTCTTTGCTAGTCTCTCTGCTTCTTCGAACGCTTTTTTGTGAGAGTTTTGATGGTGTTTTAAATCTTTTTTGTGTTTAAAATCGTTTTCGCAAAACGCGCAAGGATTATGAATTTTTAAGTGAAGTTCACGTTCTTCACTTGTATTAAAGTCTTTTTTACAAAATCCGCAGGGAAAAGGTTTCATTTCACTTTTGTCGTTTTTAATAAAAGAATTTCTTTGAGTTTCTTTTCACTTTTTCACTTATTATTTTATTGCAAAAATTATCCTTAAATTTTGTATTTATTTTAGCAAAAATTTCTCAAATTTTTGCGTTTTATCCTAGTCGCCAGTTATGTCGTTGCACGCTTATGAAGTGAAAAAAAAAACACAAATTTTCGTTTTCAAAATTTTATTTTTTAATTTTTTAAAACATTGATTTTTTACAAATTTTATTTTTAATTTCTTGATTTTTCAAATTTTATTGTTTTCACTATTTTTACAAATTCTACTTAAAATTTTGGTTTTTCAAAATTTTATTATTTTTTACAATTTTTCACAAATTTTAATTTTTAAAATTCACAATTTAATTATTTATTAATTTTCACAATTTTCACAATTCTACTTAAAATTTTGGGTTTTCAAAATTTTATTATTTTTTACAACTTTCACAATTCTACTTAAAATTTTGGTTTTTCAAAATTTTATTATTTTTTACAATTTTCACAAATTTTAATTTTTAAAATTTTGATTTTTCAAAATTTTATTATTTTCCACAATTTTCACAATTCTATTTAAAATTTTTATTCTTTCAAAAATATTATTATTTTCACAAGTTTTATTTTTTAAAAATTTTGATCTTTCAAAATTTTATTACTACGATTAAAAACCGATGGAGAAGATTGAACTCTTTGCCAAAATCTAACTTTAACAGAATTGATCTTAGGGTTTTATACTCGGTTTAACAGAGACAAATTCAAGCTCTCAAAAGCTATATTTTGGAGCTTTGAATTTTGTATTAAAAACAGCTTAAAGTTTCTGTTCTAACAGAAAGCTTAATGTTTTATAAAAGTTACTGTAAGGTAACAGAAAGTTTCTCTGTTGTTGGCATGATAACTCAAAAGTTTGCTGTTGGTAACATAGCGTCATTTTTTAAGCTCTTACTTAAAATTATGCTATGATCAGCATTGGGTACAGTCACTTAATGCTGTACAAAGACTTTTTGTTGATCCCACGATCATGCATTCAAAGTTTGTTTACAATAGCTTTTACTTTGTTGAAGCTATTGTATGGTCACTTAAGGAAGGGGTTGTTACTTTGTAACAATTTTTTAATCTGAAAGACGTGTAACGTTTTCATAATGTTTATTTACGTTTTTAAAGTATAAGGAATTTTATTAAGGTTTATGGTGTGACCAATTTTTATGCAACAATGTGGTTGATACATTGTGGCAATATTTATAAAGAAATATTAGCATCTATGCTAATTCTGTGTGGTCGTTTGGGAATTTAATTTATATTTATTTATGTTTTGAAGTATAAGGAATTTTTATTAAAATTTATGATGTGACCAATTTTTGTATGCAACAATGTAGTTGATACATTGTGGCAATATTGAGAGAAAAATATTAGCATCTATGCTAATATGTAACTATATCTAAATTGATTGAAAACACCACTATATATATATTTATATATAACATTATATACTATATGTTATATATATGCATATATTTATATATTACCTATTTAGTATAATTAGGTACATATAATTAGGCGTATCTCTGTCTGTATAAGTCGAATGCAATGACGGCCGACTTAGCAAAAAAATTCATATAAATGAAAAGCAATTGTAAATTGAGAAAAAACTGTCTTTTTAAAACCTTTGTGCTTATGCGAAATTTAATTAAAAGGTGCGACCATTATTCATTTAAAAAAATTCTTCCTTAAATCTCTGTATTCATGCAAAATTTATCTTAAGGGCACAGCTATTATTTCCAGTACAACTGCAAGTGCAACAATATAAATAATGTAAAACCGCTGTCAAAGGTCAATACTGTGTATCAAATTACTCTATCCATCAAGACTATTTATAAAGTAACTGATTCGTATAAGCAAGATATTAGACCCAAATTGCTTTATACTTTTGGGTCTTATCGCAATGTCGTTTCTTCATCACATAATTTAAAATATACCAGATTGTTGCATGAAGACGTATATATGCTAAAAATGGCATGGTACATCAAGAATGACGATATACACATGGACTTAAAAATTAAAAGCATGCAAAAGCTTTAATCATCAAAGATCAAAGATAGTGAGCTCAAACTAATTTGGATGACCAAACTAATTCAAAATTTGATTTTGTTACGAAAAAATGAAAAAAATAGACTATATGCTAGTCTTTAAGCTTCAATAAAATTATCTAAAGCACACATTATCATATCCAGTCCTTATAGTGGATCTCTCAAGAAATCACAGATACTATTGATAAAAACTACTTCAGATATTAACTGCAAAAAATGTGTATTATATTTAAATATTATAAAACAAAACGATTACTGCTTATATTAACCAACAAGAAACTTTTCATGCGGTAAACATTTCTAGCAATGCACATTACTTAATACAATACTACTATGCAGTGCTTGATACTAGTCAAAGAAATGAGTTCGAGCCTCGAACTGTTTCACTCATTCGTTTATTTGAACTTGCATGATTCAAAGTTATTATTTGCAGCTTCATATCGTTCTCTGTTTAAGTCAAGTTCACCAGAGCGCCTGGGAATAAAACTCATATTGTATTCAAGTCATAGCTCAATCTCACCTTGAACTTGATCAGGGCTTCATCTGTCAAATCTTAATTTTATATTTTATCATTAACTAAAGAAGTAGTAACTAAACTTTGTATTGAGAGTATTAGTATCTAAAATTTTATTCACTCACTCAGAAATTAATTGAATTTTGAAGTTGCAAATACCTGATATAAATAATTTTATTTGTGTGGATGCTTTGTTATATTTGTTTTTTTTTTTTTTATATTTGTTTATTTGATATTTGTTTTTTTCATGAAGACTTATTAATTTTTATTTTCTCAAATAGACCAATTTATCGCTGAGTAACATATTTCATTGATAATAAAATTCAATTTTCATTTGACGAGATCATTTAAAATTGTATCTTCAAATATTTATGAAAACATTTTTAACGGAACAATCAAGTTAGGTGCGGGTAGAGCTAGTGCAGCATGAATTGGTCAAATTTTGATGGTGTGGTTGGTCTGGCCATAGCAACTCAGAAAAATGGTAAGAATTATACAATCACTTAATTTTATGGGTTGGCAATAAAAATGCAATATAATTGGAGAGGATCTGAGTTTACAGTTTAATGAACAACATGTGGTGACTGCATTTTTAAATATTGTAATAGAAGAATAACAAGAAGTGTTACCTCGTATTTTATTTTTATATGTACTTTGTAATTACGCAATATTTAATAGACTATTTTTAAAAATATTTAAATAGTGTATTTATACATTAAGATTTTACCATTGCATTTATTTTAAAAGTTTTTTATTTGGGTTTCTCTTGTTAAAGTTAATTTTACCTCGATGGTGTTTCAATGGTTTTGACTTAAACAATTTCGCTATAAATTTATTTTAATGCCTTTCACACCATTACATTCAATACATCTAATTATAGCTTACAGATGTGCAAAGAGCACTCATCATACTCCTGATACATATTTAGGGATATTTAATGGACTCTCTACTATCTGAGCAG
>NW_024033381.1:0-7922 GCF_002237135.1 Teleopsis dalmanni
ACTTCTCCGATCGAATGGGTATGTATAATTTTGTTTTTATTTACTATTTTATTATTTAATAAATCGGATTCTTTTTCTATATTAGAGAGTACCAATATCTTATTCAATCTGGAATACAATTTAGTCAACATTCCAACTTATTTTTTTTTAAGGTAAGGAAAATAATTTTTGAGATAATATAAAATAAATTAAAATAAGTAACTTCAACAATATCGACAATTAACTGAGTTCAAAAATTTAAAGAATAGCGCTTGATTGATAAAATTTAACTTTAAATTTGATTCCCTTAGTGAAAATCAGAAAACAATTTATATTGACTAAACCTACAAGGAAGGGTGCCTTAAATGACTTAAATGCCTTAAATGCCTTAAATGTTATTATAAACACTTTCACTTCTCCGATCGAATAGGTATGTATAATTTGGTTTTTATTTACTATTTTATTAATTAATAAATCGGATTCTTTTTCTATATTAGAGAGTACCAATATCTTATTCAATCTGGAATACAATTTAGTCAACATTCCAACTTATATTTTTTTTTAAGGTAAGGAAAATAATTTTTGAGATAATATAAAATAAATTAAAATAAGTAACTTCAACAATATCGACAATTAACTGAGTTCAGAAATTTAAAGAATAGCGCTTGATTGATAAAATTTAACTTTAAATTTGATTCCCTTAGTGAAAATCAGAAAACAATTTATATTGACCAAACCTACAAGGAAGGGTGCCTTAAATGCCTTAAATGCCTTAAATGCCTTAAATGTTATTATAAACACTTTCACTTCTCCGATCGAATCGGGTAGTATAATTTGGTTTTTATTTACTATTTTATTATTTAATAAAATCGGATTCTTTTTCTATTAGAGCAGTGAACCAATATCTTATTCAATCTGAATAAACAATTTAGTCAACATTCCAACTTATATTTTTTTTAGGTAAGGAAAAATAATTTTTTGAGATAATATAAAATAATTAAAATAAGTAACTCAACAATATCGACAATTAACTGAGTTAAAATTTTAAAGAATAGCGCTTGATTGATAAAATTTAACTTTAAATTTGATTCCCTTAGTGAAAATCCAGAAATAGAATTTAATTGATACAATCTAACAAGGAAGGATGCCTTAAATGCCTTAAATGCCCTAAATGCTCTTAATGTTATTATAAACACTTTCACTTCTCCGATCGAATAGGTATGAATAATTTGGTTTTTATTTACTATTTTATTAATTAATAAATTGGATTCTTTTTCTATATTAGAGAGTACCAATATCCTATTCAATCTGGAATACAATTTAGTCAACATTCCAACTTATATTTTTTTTAAGGTAAGGAAAATAGTTTTTGAAATAAAGTAAAATAAATTAAAATAAGTAACTCCAACAATATCGACAATTAACTGAGTTCAAAAATTTAAAGAATAGCGCTTTGATTGATAAATTTTAACTTTAAATTTGATTCCATTAGTGAAAATCAGAAAGGAATTTATATTGACCAAATCTACAAGGAAGGGTGCCTTAAATGCCTTAAATGTCTTAAATGTTATTATAAACACTTTCACTTCTCCGATCGAATAGGTATGTATAATTTGGTTTTTATTTACTATTTTATTAATTAATAAATCGGATTCTTTTTCTATATTAGAAAGTACCAATATCTTATTCAATCTGGAATACAATTTAGTCAACATTCCAACTTATATTTTTTTAAGGTAAGGAAAATAGTTTTTGAAATAAAGTAAAATAAATTAAAATAAGTAACTCCAACAATATCGACAATTAACTGAGTTCAAAAATTTAAAGAATAGCGCTTTGATTGATAAATTTTAACTTTAAATTTGATTCCATTAGTGAAAATCAGAAAGGAATTTATATTGACCAAATCTACAAGGGAGGGTGCCTTAAATGCCTTAAATGTCTTAAATGTTATTATAAACACTTTCACTTCTCCGATCGAATAGGTATGAATAATTTGGTTTTTATTTACTATTTTATTAATTAATAAATTGGATTCTTTTTCTATATTAGAGAGTACCAATATCTTATTCAATATGGAATACAATTTAGTCAACATTCCAACTTATATTTTTTTTAAGGTAAGGAAAATAGTTTTTGAAATAAAGTAAAATAAATTAAAATAAGTAACTCCAACAATATCGACAATTAACTGAGTTCAAAAATTTAAAGAATAGCGCTTTGATTGATAAATTTTAACTTTAAATTTGATTCCATTAGTGAAAATCAGAAAGGAATTTATATTGACCAAATCTACAAGGGAGGGTGCCTTAAATGCCTTAAATGTCTTAAATGTTATTATAAACACTTTCACTTCTCCGATCGAATAGGTATGAATAATTTGGTTTTTATTTACTATTTTATTAATTAATAAATTGGATTCTTTTTCTATATTAGAGAGTACCAATATCTTATTCAATATGGAATACAATTTAGTCAACATTCCAACTTATATTTTTTTTAAGGTAAGGAAAATAGTTTTTGAAATAAAGTAAAATAAATTAAAATAAGTAACTCCAACAATATCGACAATTAACTGAGTTCAAAAATTTAAAGAATAGCGCTTTGATTGATAAATTTTAACTTTAAATTTGATTCCATTAGTGAAAATCAGAAAGGAATTTATATTGACCAAATCTACAAGGGAGGGTGCCTTAAATGCCTTAAATGTCTTAAATGTTATTATAAACACTTTCACTTCTCCGATCGAATAGGTATGAATAATTTGGTTTTTATTTACTATTTTATTAATTAATAAATCGGATTCTTTTTCTATATTAGAGAGTACCAATATCCTATTCAATCTGGAGTACAATTTAGTCAACATTCCAACTTATATTTTTTTTAAGGTAAGGAAAATAGTTTTTGAAATAAAGTAAAATAAATTAAAATAAGTAACTCCAACAATATCGACAATTAACTGAGTTCAAAAATTTAAAGAATAGCGCTTTGATTGATAAATTTTAACTTTAAATTTGATTCCATTAGTGAAAATCAGAAAGGAATTTATATTGACCAAATCTACAAGGAAGGGTGCCTTAAATGCCTTAAATGTCTTAAATGTTATTATAAACACTTTCACTTCTCCGATCGAATAGGTATGTATAATTTGGTTTTTATTTACTATTTTATTAATTAATAAATCGGATTCTTTTTCTATATTAGAAAGTACCAATATCTTATTCAATCTGGAATACAATTTAGTCAACATTCCAACTTATATTTTTTTTAAGGTAAGGAAAATAGTTTTTGAAATAAAGTAAAATAAATTAAAATAAGTAACTCCAACAATATCGACAATTAACTGAGTTCAAAAATTTAAAGAATAGCGCTTTGATTGATAAAATTTAACTTTAAATTTGATTCCATTAGTGAAAATCAGAAAGGAATTTATATTCACCAAATCTACAAGGAAGGGTGCCTTAAATGCCTTAAATGTCTTAAATGTTATTATAAACACTTTCACTTCTCCGATCGAATAGGTATGTATAATTTGGTTTTTATTTACTATTTTATTAATTAATAAATCGGATTCTTTTTCTATATTAGAGAGTACCAATATCTTATTCAATCTTCAATCTGGAATACAATTTAGTCAACATTCCAACTTATATTTTTTTAAGGTAAGGAAAATAATTTTTGAGATAATATAAAATAAATTAAAATAAGTAACTTCAACAATATCGACAATTAACTGAGTTCAAAAATTTATAGAATAGCGCTTGATTGATAAATTTTAACTTTAAATTTGATTCCCTTAGTTAAAATCAGAAAAGAATTTATATTGACCAAACCTACAAGGAAGGGTGCCTTAAATGACTTAAATGCCTTAAATGTCTTAAATGTCTTAAATGTTATTATAAACACTTTCACTTCTCCGATCGAATAGGTATGTATAATTTGGTTTTTATTTACTATTTTATTAATTAATAAATCGGATTCTTTTTCTATATTAGAGAGTACCAATTTCCTATTCAATCTGGAATACAATTTAGTCAACATTCCAACTTATATTTTTTTTAAGGTAAGGAAAATAGTTTTTGAAATAAAGTAAAATAAATTAAAATAAGTAACTCCAACAATATCGACAATTAACTGAGTTCAAAAATTTAAAGAATAGCGCTTTGATTGATAAATTTTAACTTTAAATTTGATTCTCTTAGTGAAAATCAGAAAGGAATTTATATTGACCAAATCTACAAGGAAGGGTGCCTTAAATGCCTTAAATGTCTTAAATGTTATTATAAACACTTTCACTTCTCCGATCGAATAGGTATGTATAATTTGGTTTTTATTTACTATTTTATTAATTAATTAATCGGATTCTTTTTCTATATTAGAGAGTACCAATATCTTATTCAATCTTCAATCTGGAATACAATTTAGTCAACATTCCAACTTATATTTTTTTTAAGGTAAGGAAAATAGTTTTTGAAATAAAGTAAAATAAATTAAAATAAGTAACTCCAACAATATCGACAATTAACTGAGTTCAAAAAATTTAAAGAATAGCGCTTTGATGGATAAATTTTAACTTTAAATTTGATTCCCTTAGTGAAAATCAGAAAGGAATTTATATTGACCAAATCTACAAGGAAGGGTGCCTTAAATGTCTTAAATGTTATTATAAACACTTTCACTTCTCCGATCGAATAGGTATGTATAATTTGGTTTTTATTTACTATTTTATTAATTAATGAATCGGATTCTTTTTCTATATTAGAGAGTACCAATATCTTATTCAATCTGGAATACAATTTAGTCAACATACCAACTTATATTTTTTTTAAGGTAAGGAAAATAGTTTTTGAAATAAAGTAAAATAAATTAAAATAAGTAACTCCAACAATATCGACAATTAACTGAGTTCAAAAATTTAAAGAATAGCGCTTGATTGATAAAATTTAACTTTAAATTTGATTCCCTTAGTGAAAATCAGAAAACAAGTTATATTGACCAAACCTACAAGGAAGGGTGCCTTAAATGACTTAAATGCCTTAAATGTTATTATAAACACTTTCACTTCTCCGATCGAATAGGTATGTATAATTTGGTTTTTATTTACTATTTTATTATTTAATAAATCGGATTCTTTTTCTATATTAGAGAGTACCAATATCTTATTCAATCTGGAATACAATTTAGTCAACATTCCAACTTATATTTTTTTTAAGGTAAGGAAAATAATTTTTGAAATAGTGAAAATAGTGAAATTTAAAGAATAGCGCTTGATTGATAAATTTTAACTTTAAATTTGATTCCCTTAGTGAAAATCAGAAAGGAATTTATATTGACCAAATCTACAAGGAAGGGTGCCTTAAATGCCTTAAATGCCTTAAATGTTATTATAAACACTTTCACTTCTCCGATCGAATAGGTATGTATAATTTGGTTTTTATTTACTATTTTATTATTTAATAAATCGGATTCTTTTTCTATATTAGAGAGTACCAATATCTTATTCAATCTTCAATCTGGAATACAATTTAGTCAACATTCCAACTTATATTTTTTTTAAGGTAAGGAAAATAATTTTTGAGATAATATAAAATAAATTAAAATAAGTAACTCCAACAATATCGACAATTAACTGAGTTCAAAAATTTAAAGAATAGCGCTTGATTGATAAATTTTAACTTTAAATTTGATTCCCTTAGTGAAAATCAGAAAAGAATTTATATTGACCAAACCTACAAGGAAGGGTGCCTTAAATGACTTAAATGCCTTAAATGCCTTAAATGTTATTATAAACACTTTCACTTCTCCGATCGAATAGGTATGTATAATTTGGTTTTTATTTACTATTTTATTATTTAATAAATCGGATTCTTTTTCTATATTAGAGAGTACCAATATCTTATTCAATCTTCAATCTGGAATACAATTTAGTCAACATTCCAACTTATATATTTTTTAAGGTAAGGAAAATAATTTTTGAGATAATATAAAATAAATTAAAATAAGTAACTTCAACAATATCGACAATTAACTGAGTTCAAAAATTTAAAGAATAGCGCTTGATTGATAAAATTTAACTTTAAATTTGATTCCCTTAGTGAAAATCAGAAAACAATTTATATTGACCAAACCTACAAGGAAGGGTGCCTTAAATGACTTAAATGCCTTAAATGCCTTAAATGTTATTATAAACACTTTCACTTCTCCGATCGAATAGGTATGTATAATTTGGTTTTTATTTACTATTTTATTAATTAATAAATCGGATTCTTTTTCTATATTAGAGAGTACCAATATCTTATTCAATCTGGAATACAATTTAGTCAACATTCCAACTTATATTTTTTTTAAGGTAAGGAAAATAATTTTTGAGATAATAGAAAATAAATTAAAATAAGTAACTTCAACAATATCGACAATTAACTGAGTTCAAAAATTTAAAGAATAGCGCTTGATTGATAAAATTTAACTTTAAATTTGATTCCCTTAGTGAAAATCAGAATAGAATTTATATTGACCAAACCTACAAGGAAGGATGCCTTAAATGACTTAAATCCCTTAAATGTTATTATAAACACTTTCACTTCTCCGATCGAATGGGTATGTATAATTTGGTTTTTATTTACTATTTTATTATTTAATAAATCGGATTCTTTTTCTATATTAGAGAGTACCAATATCTTATTCAATCTGGAATACAATTTAGTCAACATTCCAACTTATATTTTTTTTAAGGTAAGGAAAATAATTTTTGAGATAATATAAAATAAATTAAAATAAGTAACTTCAACAATATCGACAATTAACTGAGTTCAAAAATTTATAGAATAGCGCTTGATTGATAAATTTTAACTTTAAATTTGATTCCCTTAGTTAAAATCAGAAAAGAATTTATATTGACCAAACCTACAAGGAAGGGTGCCTTAAATGACTTAAATGCCTTAAATGCCTTAAATGTTATTATAAACACTTTCACTTCTCCGATCGAATGGGTATGTATAATTTGGTTTTTATTTACTATTTTATTATTTAATAAATCGGATTCTTTTTCTATATTAGAGAGTACCAATATCTTATTCAATCTGGAATACAATTTAGTCAACATTCCAACTTATATTTTTTTTAAGGTAAGAAAAATTATTTTTGAAATAAAGTAAAATAAATTAAAATAAGTAACTCCAACAATATCGACAATTAACTGAGTTCAAAAATTTAAAGAATAGCGCTTTGATTGATAAATTTTAACTTTAAATTTGATTCTCTTAGTGAAAATCAGAAAGGAATTTATATTGACCAAATCTACAAGGAAGGGTGCCTTAAATGCCTTAAATGTCTTAAATGTTATTATAAACACTTTCACTTCTCCGATCGAATAGGTATGAATAATTTGGTTTTTATTTACTATATTATTAATTAATAAATCGGATTCTTTTTCTATATTAGAGAGTACCAATATCTTATTCAATCTGGAATACAATTTAGTCAACATTCCAACTTATATTTTTTTAAGGTAAGGAAAATAATTTTTGAGATAATATAAAATAAATTAAAATAAGTAACTCCAACAATATCGACAATTAACTGAGTTCAAAAACTTAAAGAATAGCGCTTGATTGATAAAATTTAACTTTAAATTTGATTCCCTTAGTGAAAATCAGAAAACAATTTATATTGACCAAACCTACAAGGAAGGGTGCCTTAAATGACTTAAATGCCTTACTTAAATGTTATTATAAAACACTTTCACTTCTCCGATCGAATAGGTATGTATAATTTGGTTTTTATTTACTATTTTATTATTTAATAAATCGGATTCTTTTTCTATATTAGAGAGTACCAATATCTTATTCAATCTGGAATACAATTTAGTCAACATTCCAACTTATATTTTTTTTAAGGTAAGGAAAATAATTTTTGAAATAATGAAAATAAATTAAAATAAGTAA
>NW_024033383.1:0-7917 GCF_002237135.1 Teleopsis dalmanni
AATATTTTTGAAGTTGTAGTTCTGCAAAATGCTTGTCACGTTTATTGTAAACACAGAAGAAATGTACATTGCAAAGTGGATTGGACAATCTGATTCTATCATTTGGAAACTAGACAAAGTATTCCTACTATCCTTAGATTAGTTTATAACAATAGTTTAAAGCCTAAATAAGCCTTCCAACTACAGAATTGTTTATTTTGCATTTAATTAATATGAAATATGAATGTAATTGAATTTGATTTTTCCGTAGAAATGAAAGTCAAATACGAATTCGCAAAATTTAGTAACTAATATTTGCTTCTTGTTATTCGAGCTGAACGCAGCTAACAACTAGGACATAATTTTAAAATCTAATCAAAGTAACTACAAATTGAAATTATAAATTTATGCATAATTTATATCAAATGTCGATATCATTGTATTTCATTGTATTTCATTGTTTCAAACAATTAGAAGATAGAAGGACTATATTTACTGTATTTATATAAGTAGGAAAAAATTAAAAAATTAAAAAATTAAAAAATTAATAGACACTGTTAAAAGCCAAAGCCTGTTTTGGAATATAAAGCATTTAATAATGAGAAATATTTATTATAACTCTAATTCACTAAACCATATAAAGTCAAAATAAATTATTTTGTTAATAACATTTTTAATATTTTTAAAGTTGTAGTTCTGCAAAATGCTTGTCACGTTTATTGTAAACACAGAAGAAATGTACATTGCAAAGTGGATTGGACCATCTGATTCTATCATTTGGAAACTAGACAAAGTATTCCTACTATCCTTAGATTACTTTATAACAATAGTTTAAAGCCTAAATAAGCCTTCCAACTACAGAATTGTTTATTTTGCATTTAATTAATATGAAATATGAATGTCATTGAATTTGATTTTTCCGTAGAAATGAAAGTCAAACACGAGTTCGCATAATCTAGTAACTATTATTTGCTTCTTGTTATTCGAGCTGAATGCAGCTAACAACTAGGACATAATTTTAAAATCTAATCAAACTAACTACAAATTGAAATTATAAATTTATGCATAATTTATATCAAATGTCGATATCATTGTATTTCATTGTATTTCATTGTATTTCATTGTTTCAAACAATTAGAAGATAGAAGGACTATATTTACTGTATTTATATAAGTAGGAAAAAATTAAAAAATTAAAAATTTAAAAAATTAAAAAATTAATAGACACTGTTAAAAGCCAAAGCCTGTTTTGGAATATAAAGCATTTAATAATGAGAAATATTTATTATAACTCTATTTCATTAAACCATATAAAGTCTAAATAAATTATTTTGTTAATGACATTTTTAATATTTTTGAAGTTGTAGTTCTGCAAAATGCTTGTCACGTTTATTGTAAACACAGAAGAAATGTACATTGCAAAGTGGATTGGACCATCTGATTCTATCATTTGGAAACTAGACAAAGTATTCCTACTATCCTTAGATTAGTTTATAACAATAGTTTAAAGCCTAAATAAGCCTTCCAACTACAGAATTGTTTATTTTGCATTTGATTAATATGAAATATGAATGTCATTGAATTTGATTTTTCCGTAGAAATGAAAGTCAAATACGAGTTCGCATGATCTAGTAACTATTATTTGTTTCTTGTTATTTGAGCTGAATGCAGCTAACAACTAGGACATAATTTTAAAATCTAATCAAACTAACTACAAATTAAAATTATAAATTTATGCATAATTTATATCAAATGTCGATATCATTGTATTTCATTGTATTTCATTGTATTTCATTGTTTCAAACAATTAGAAGATAGAAGGACTATATTAACTGTATTTATATAAGTAGGAAAAAATTAAAAAATTAAAAATTTAAAAAATTAATAGACACTGTTAAAAGCCAAAGCCTGTTTTGGAATATAAAGCATTTAATAATGAGAAATATTTATTATAACTCTAATTCACTAAACCATATAAAGTCAAAATAAATTATTTTGTTAATAACATTTTTAATATTTTTGAAGTTGTAGTTCTGCAAAATGCTTGTCACGTTTATTGTAAACACAGAAGAAAAGTACATTGCAAAGTGGATTGGACCATCTGATTCTATCATTTGGAAACTAGACAAAGTATTCCTACTATCCTTAGATTAGTTTATAACAATAGTTTAAATCCTAAATAAGCCTTCCAACTACAGAATTGTTTATTTTGCATTTAATTAATATGAAATATTAATGTAATTGAATTTGATTTTTCCGTAGAAATGAAAGTCAAATACGAGTTCGCAAAATTTAGTAACTAATATTTGCTTCTTGTTATTCGAGCTGAATGCAGCTAACAACTAGGACATAATTTTAAAATCTAATCAAACTAACTACAAATTAAAATTATAAATTTATGCATAATTTGTATCAAATGTCGATATCATTGTATTTCATTGTATTTCATTGTATTTCATTGTATTTCATTGTTTCAAACAATTAGAAGATAGAAGGACTATAATAACTGTATTTATATAAGTAGGAAAAAATTAAAAAATTAAAAATTTAAAAAATTAATAGACACTGTTAAAAGCCAAAGCCTGTTTTGGAATATAAAGCATTTAATAATGAGAAATATTTATTATAACTCTAATTCACTAAACCATATAAAGTCAAAATAAATTATTTTATTAATAATATTTTTGACATTTTTAACATTTTTAATATTTTTGAAGTTGTAGTTCTGCAAAATGCTTGTCACGTTTATTGTAAACACAGAAGAAATGTACATTGCAAAGTGGATTGGACCATCTGATTCTATCATTTGGAAACTAGACAAAGTATTCCTACTATCCTTAGATTAGTTTATAACAATAGTTTAAAGCCTAAATAAGTCTTCCAACTACATAATTGTTTATTTTGCATTTAATTAATATGAAATATGAATGTCATTGAATTTGATTTTTCCGTAGAAATGAAAGTCAAACACGAGTTCGCATAATCTAGTAACTATTATTTGTTTCTTGTTATTCGAGCTGAATGCAGCTAACAACTAGGACATAATTTTAAAATCTAATCAAACTAACTACAAATTAAAATTATAAATTTATGCATAATTTATATCAAATGTCGATATCATTGTATTTCATTGTATTTCATTGTATTTCATTGTTTCAAACAATTAGAAGATAGAAGGACTATAATAACTGTATTTATATAAGTAGGAAAAAATTAAAAAATTAATAGACACTGTTAAAAGCCAAAGCCTGTTTAAGAATATAAAGCATTTAATAATGAGAAATATTTATTATAACTCTAATTCACTAAACCATATAAAGTCAAAATAAATTATTTTATTAATAATATTTTTGACATTTTTAATATTTTTAATATTTTTGAAGTTGTAGTTCTGCAAAATGCTTGTCACGTTTATTGTAAACACAGAAGAAATGTACATTGCAAAGTGGATTGGACCATCTGATTCTATCATTTGGAAACTAGACAAAGTATTCCTACTATCCTTAGATTAGTTTATAACAATAGTTTAAAGCCTAAATAAGCCTTCCAACTACAGAATTGTTTATTTTGCATTTGATTAATATGAAATATGAATGTCATTGAATTTGATTTTTCCGTAGAAATGAAAGTCAAATACGAGTTCGCATGATCTAGTAACTATTATTTGCTTCTTGTTATTCGAGCTGAATGCAGCTAACAACTAGGACATAATTTTAAAATCTAATCAAACTAACTACAAATTAAAATTATAAATTTATGCATAATTTATATCAAATGTCGATATCATTGTATTTCATTGTATTTCATTGTTTCAAACAATTAGAAGATAGAAGGACTATAATAACTGTATTTATATAAGTAGGAAAAAATTAAAAAATTAAAAAATTAATAGACACTGTTAAAAGCCAAAGCCTGTTTTGGAATATAAAGCATTTAATAATGAGAAATATTTATTATAACTCTAATTCACTAAACCATATAAAGTCAAAATAAATTATTTTGTTAATAACATTTTTAATATTTTTGAAGTTGTAGTTCTGCAAAATGCTTGTCACGTTTATTGTAAACACAGAAGAAAAGTACATTGCAAAGTGGATTGGACCATCTGATTCTATCATTTGGAAACTAGACAAAGTATTCCTACTATCCTTAGATTAGTTTATAACAATAGTTTAAAGCCTAAATAAGCCTTCCAACTACAGAATTGTTTATTTTGCATTTAATTAATATGAAATATGAATGTAATTGAATTTGATTTTTCCGTAGAAATGAAAGTCAAATACGAGTTCGCAAAATCTAGTAACTAATATTTGCTTCTTGTTATTCGAGCTGAATGCAGCTAACAACTAGGACATAATTTTAAAATCTAATCAAACTAACTACAAATTAAAATTATAAATTTATGCATAATTTATATCAAATGTCGATATCATTGTATTTCATTGTATTTCATTGTTTCAAACAATTAGAAGATAGAAGGACTATATTAACTGTATTTATATAAGTAGGAAAAAATTAAAAAATTAAAAAATTAAAAAATTAATAGACACTGTTAAAAGCCAAAGCCTGTTTAAGAATATAAAGCATTTAATAATGAGAAATATTTATTATAACTCTAATTCACTAAACCATATAAAGTCAAAATAAATTATTTTGTTAATAACATTTTTAATATTTTTGAAGTTGTAGTTCTGCAAAATGCTTGTCACGTTTATTGTAAACACAGAAGAAAAGTACATTGCAAAGTGGATTGGACCATCTGATTCTATCATTTGGAAACTAGACAAAGTATTCCTACTATCCTTAGATTAGTTTATAACAATAGTTTAAATCCTAAATAAGCCTTCCAACTACAGAATTGTTTATTTTGCATTTAATTAATATGAAATATTAATGTAATTGAATTTGATTTTTCCGTAGAAATGAAAGTCAAATACGAGTTCGCAAAATTAGTAACTAATATTTGCTTCTTGTTATTCGAGCTGAATGCAGCTAACAACTAGGACATAATTTTAAAATCTAATCAAACTAACTACAAATTGAAATTATAAATTTATGCATAATTTATATCAAATGTCGATATCATTGTATTTCATTGTTTCAAACAATTAGAAGATAGAAGGACTATATTAACTGTATTTATATAAGTAGGAAAAAATTAAAAAATTAAAAAATTAAAAAATTAATAGACACTGTTAAAAGCCAAAGCCTGTTTAAGAATATAAAGCATTTAATAATGAGAAATATTTATTATAACTCTATTTCATTAAACCATATAAAGTCAAAATAAATTATTTTGTTAATAACATTTTTAATATTTTTGAAGTTGTAGTTCTGCAAAATGCTTGTCACGTTTATTGTAAACACAGAAGAAATGTACATTGCAAAGTGGATTGGACCATCTGATTCTATCATTTGGAAACTAGACAAAGTATTCCTACTATCCTTAGATTAGTTTATAACAATAGTTTAAAGCCTAAATAAGCCTTCCAACTACAGAATTGTTTATTTTGCATTTGATTAATATGAAATATGAATGTCATTGAATTTGATTTTTCCGTAGAAATGAAAGTCAAATACGAGTTCGCATGATCTAGTAACTATTATTTGCTTCTTGTTATTCGAGCTGAATGCAGCTAACAACTAGGACATAATTTTAAAATCTAATCAAACTAACTACAAATTAAAATTATAAATTTATGCATAATTTATATCAAATGTCGATATCATTGTATTTCATTGTATTTCATTGTTTCCAACAATTAGAAGATAGAAGGCCTATATTTACTGTATTTATATAAGTAGGAAAAAATTAAAAAATTAATAGACACTGTTAAAAGCCAAAGCCTGTTTTGGAATATAAAGCATTTAATAATGAGAAATATTTATTATAACTCTATTTCATTAAACCATATAAAGTCTAAATAAATTATTTTGTTAATAACATTTTTAATATTTTTGAAGTTGTAATTCTGCAAAATGCTTGTCACGTTTATTGTAAACACAGAAGAAATGTACATTGCAAAGTGGATTGGACCATCTGATCTATCAGAACTAGACCAAGTATCCTACTATCCTTAGATAGTTTAAATAACAAGTAGTTAAGAGCCTAAATACACCTCCACTACATTAATTGTAGCATAATAATAAGAAATGAATGCATTGAAATTGATTTTTCCGTAAACATGAAAAGTTCAAATACGAGTTCGCAAAATTTTAGTAACTAATATTGCCTTCTTGTTATTCGAGCTGGAATGCAGCTAACAATGAGGACAAATTTTAAAATCTAATCAAACAACTACAAATTGAAATATAAATTAATGCGAATTGTATATCAAATGTTGATATCATGTATCATTGTATTTCATTGTTTCAAACAATTAGAAGATAGAAGGACTATAATAACTGTATTTATATAAGTAGGAAAAAATTAAAAAATTAATAGCCACTGTTAAAATCCAAAGTCTGTTTAAGAATATAAAGCATTTAATAATGAGAAATATTTATTATAACTCTAATTCACTAAACCATATAAAGTCAAAATAAATTATTTTATTAATAATATTTTTGACATTTTTAATATTTTTAATATTTTTGAAGTTGTAGTTCTGCAAAATGCTTGTCACGTTTATTGTAAACACAGAAGAAATGTACATTGCAAAGTGGATTGGACCATCTGATTCTATCATTTGGAAACTAGACAAAGTATTCCTACTATCCTTAGATTAGTTTATAACAATAGTTTAAAGCCTAAATAAGCCTTCCAACTACAGAATTGTTTATTTTGCATTTAATTAATATGAAATATTAATGTAATTGAATTTGATTTTTTCGTAGAAATGAAAGTCAAATACGAGTTCGCAAAATTTAGTAACTAATATTTGCTTCTTGTTATTCGAGCTGAATGCAGCTAACAACTAGGACATAATTTTAAAATCTAATCAAACTAACTACAAATTGAAATTATAAATTTATGCATAATTTATATCAAATGTCGATATCATTGTATTTCATTGTATTTCATTGTTTCAAACAATTAGAAGATAGAAGGACTATATTTACTGTATTTATATAAGTAGGAAAAAATTAAAAAATTAAAAATTTAAAAAATTAATAGACACTGTTAAAAGCCAAAGCCTGTTTTCGAATATAAAGCATTTAATAATGAGAAATATTTATTATAACTCTAATTCACTAAACCATATAAAGTCAAAATAAATTATTTTGTTAATAACATTTTTAATATTTTTGAAGTTGTAGTTCTGCAAAATGCTTGTCACGTTTATTGTAAACACAGAAGAAATGTACATTGCAAAGTGGATTGGACCATCTGATTCTATCATTTGGAAACTAGACAAAGTATTCCTACTATCCTTAGATTAGTTTATAACAATAGTTTAAATCCTAAATAAGCCTTCCAACTACAGAATTGTTTATTTTGCATTTAATTAATATGAAATATTAATGTAATTGAATTTGATTTTTCCGTAGAAATGAAAGTTAAATACGAGTTCGCAAAATTTAGTAACTAATATTTGCTTCTTGTTATTCGAGCTGAATGCAGCTAACAACTAGGACATAATTTTAAAATCTAATCAAACTAACTACAAATTGAAATTATAAATTTATGCATAATTTATATCAAATGTCGATATCATTGTATTTCATTGTATTTCATTGTTTCAAACAATTAGAAGATAGAAGGACTATATTAACTGTATTTATATAAGTAGGAAAAAATTAAAAAATTAAAAATTTAAAAATTTAAAAAATTAATAGACACTGTTAAAAGCCAAAGCCTGTTTTGGAATATAAAGCATTTAATAATGAGAAATATTTATTATAACTCTATTTCATTAAACCATATAAAGTCAAAATAAATTATTTTATTAATAATATTTTTGATATTTTTAACATTTTTAATATTTTTGAAGTTGTA
>NW_024033384.1:0-7915 GCF_002237135.1 Teleopsis dalmanni
TGGCATCTGAAACAGCACAAGAAGGGCTTGATAATTTAGAAAATTTTGAAAATTATTCGTATTGAAGGCTTGACATTACTCTTTTCGATATTTTTTTTTTCATGAAAAGCAGTGTATCGTTTTTAGGTCATCATAAAACCTGGTCTAACAAAAACCATTGCGATAACACAATTTCGTTTACCAACGAATGTAACAGAAGTCAGACGTTTCTTGGGACTAACAGGTTACTTCAGGAAATTTGTTCAAAACTATGCGAAAAATGCTCATCCGTTACACAGTTAACGAGAAAGAATATTGCTTTTAAATGGTCATCGGAATCTGAAAGTGCTTTCCTCAAACTAATTAAATTGTTAGCTAATGAGCCGCTTTTGGGAATATATGACATTAACAAAGAACAAGAACTTCATACTGACGCAAGTAGTATTGGACTTGCACCCCATAGCATATTTTATTCGGTTATGTATAGATGTTGAAAGTAAATATCATGGATATGAATTTAAAGTTTTAGCGGTAGTTAAAGCATGTCAATGTTTTCGAATGTATCTTTTGGGCACACATTTTAAAATTATTACGAATTGTTCAGCTATTTCCAGTATTAAAACAGTAACACCAATGATTCCACGAGTCGCACGATGGCTGTTAAAATTGCTGGAATATGATTACACTTCCAGCCATCGCGCAGGTAAATGAATGGCTCATGTTGATGCAATGAGTCGAGCTCCTGTTGAACTGCCATGCGAAGTGGATGATGTGTCTGCAAATATAATGATGATTGACATTTCAAATGAGGATTTGATTTTGACGATGCAACAGCAAGATGCAAATTTACAACAGATTATTGATATTTTAAAAAGACGTATCGATTCAACACAGCGAGAGCAGCATGAGAAAGAATTCATTTTAAAGGGAAATTGGCTCTATGGAAGACATCATGATGGGAAAGATTTACTGGTCATACCGAAAGGAATACGATGGAGAATTGTGAGACTTTGCCATGATGATGCTAGTCATCCAGGTGTGGATGACACAATAAAACATATTAAACAACATTTTTGGTTTCCCCGATGTCGAAATTTTGTTAAGGAGTACATCAAATCCTGCGTTGAATGTTGTTACAATCGAAGTACGGCAAAGAAAGAATGTCAACTATATGGTATTGAGATACCAAGGGTGCCGTTCGAGGTAATACATATGAACCATCTAGGACCTTTCATTAGAAGCTGCAGTGGTAATGAATATATCATAGTGATCGTTGATGCACTAACTAGATATGTTGTAACTGTCGCTGTTAGATTAACGAAAACCTCTCTCGTCATCGTCATCACACACAAAAGATTGGAACACAAAACTTCGTTGCTTACAATGGAAGATAAATACAACAATAAATTCGACAACAAAATATTCCTCCATTAAACTAATTAACGATTTTCCGTTAAAAGACATCAGTGGAAATAAACTGTTTGCTGCTGCAACAGATAAAAATGTCAATATCAATAGCCACGAATTAAGCGCGTGTCGTGAGTCCAAGCACAGGCGAGTCAAGAAAGCTTGGCATTAAAAATCGCGGGTCATACGAAGTAAAGAAAGTTTTGCTATTTGACAGGTATGTCATTGGAGACATGGTAGGTGAAAAAAGAAAACAGCGTCGGTATAGCACAGTCATTAGCAGTGATAAACTGAAACCATGGTGTTCATTATTTCCTACAGTCGACGATGACTACGATAAAGATTACGATATTAACATACATATAGTAAACTTGTAACTCGAGAACGAGTTAATATCAGGATGGTCGAACTGTTACTCTTTTTTATTTTTATTTATTGCTCATATTGTTACTTCTTTTGTAGTATTGCTCATATGTATCTTTTCATGCTCTCATGCTTGTTATGCTCTCGGAGTGTAGTAGTGTAAGAATTATAATAAAGAAATGAAAGTAAGTTTGACGGGACACTCTTAAGTACGCGGATGTGTTTTATTTAAACGCGGCGTCTGACACTAGTTCGTAAGAGTTTTTGATGTCATAATCAAATGACATGAGTGGTTTTAGAATTATATAGATTATAAAAGATTAAATAAAATAATTTTTATTTGTATTCTATAAGACTATATTTTATAATAAATTCTTGTGTAATTCTAGATAGATCAAAAATATTATAAACTTTGTAGTAAATATTACGAAATTCTGATGGAAATTCGTTCGATATATTGTTATTGTCTATAAGATTTTAGATTCTAATATACAAGAAGCTTGAAATTTCACAATTCACAATTTTTTTTTACTGTTATTCTTTTATAAATTCAAATCTTTTTTAAGACTTCACAATAAAAAGAATCAGATCTAGTTTTAGTAATTTTAAAAGGAAGGATGATCAACCCTGATACTTTGGCAACTTGGTTAAAAACAATAATATTTTAAAGTGTGATAAATATTGATTTACAGAATTAGGTTTAAATTCCTCTCATTTTTTTTTATTAATTAATAAATTTAGAAATCTTTGGAATAGTCTTAAATCGTTTCTTTAACAAATTAAAAATATGTTTTATCATGTCTAATCACTTACCTATTTACTTTTTTTCGAAAAAGGGGTTATTAAAATCACAACTATGTTAGTTGTGGAACGTGCTTCAATATTTATTACAATTAAATATCAAAAAATGTACATTTTGGTGTTATATTTGTTCATTATAATGGTAAAAACGGGACCGGTTTGTTATAATTGTCGGGAGTATGGGCACATTTCGAAAAATTGTGCAAAACCGCAACGAAAGCCGCGTTGTTCAATGTGTTCAGGAAACCATGACACAAAAACGTGTAATAAACGAAATCCAGTAAATGCGATTGAAAAACCTGGTATAATAATTAAACAAATATATATTAACAATATCTTATGTAACGCTTTGATTGATTCAGGCAGTGACGTGTCTATAATTAAGCGTAATATAGCCATTATATTGAAGTGCAAACGAAGAAAATGTGTAAACACTTTAAACGGTTTTGCCGGTAGCGAATATTTGTGTTCCGAAAAGACCGATAAGTTGACAAAACTTTCGAATAACAAAAGTACAAGTGCGAAATGCTAGTGGTCGAAGATGATACCATGGCATATGACGCTATTATCAGTGTTGACTCATTGTTTGCGATAACACCCGAAAATTTTAAGTGCAACGAGAATTTTTCGGTAAACGAACAAAATGAGTTGCTTAATTTATTAAATAAATATTATGATTGTTTTGGCGAAAATCTAAATAAACTCGGTAAGACGAAAACAACGAAAATGGAGATCGCGGTTACATCTCCAACGCCGATAACAAAAAAACCTTACAAATTACCAATTTCTAAACAGGATGTCGTGGAACGAAGTGTTGACGAATTATTAGAGTTAAATATTATTCGAACATCAACTTCAGAATACCTGTCTCCTATTGTTCTTGTACCAAAATCGAATGGTAAAAAAAGATTTTTCACGACTTTGGATATGATGTCAGGTTATTATCAGATTGAAATTGCTGAATCATCGAAAAAGCTGACAGCGTTCGTCACTCATAATGGGAACTATGAGTTTAATCGAATGCCATTTAGCTTCAAAAACGTTCCGTCCATATTTCAAAAAATGATGAAACTTATGAAACCGCTGAGAGTTAAAGTGGTTAGTTACGTCGATGAAGTCATTGTGGCATCTGAAACAGCACAAGAAGGGCTTGATAATTTAGAAAATTTTGAAAATTATTCGTATTGAAGGCTTGACATTACTCTTTTCGATATTTTTTTTTTCATGAAAAGCAGTGTATCGTTTTTAGGTCATCATAAAACCTGGTCTAACAAAAACCATTGCGATAACACAATTTCGTTTACCAACGAATGTAACAGAAGTCAGACGTTTCTTGGGACTAACAGGTTACTTCAGGAAATTTGTTCAAAACTATGCGAAAAATGCTCATCCGTTACACAGTTAACGAGAAAGAATATTGCTTTTAAATGGTCATCGGAATCTGAAAGTGCTTTCCTCAAACTAATTAAATTGTTAGCTAATGAGCCGCTTTTGGGAATATATGACATTAACAAAGAACAAGAACTTCATACTGACGCAAGTAGTATTGGACTTGCACCCCATAGCATATTTTATTCGGTTATGTATAGATGTTGAAAGTAAATATCATGGATATGAATTTAAAGTTTTAGCGGTAGTTAAAGCATGTCAATGTTTTCGAATGTATCTTTTGGGCACACATTTTAAAATTATTACGAATTGTTCAGCTATTTCCAGTATTAAAACAGTAACACCAATGATTCCACGAGTCGCACGATGGCTGTTAAAATTGCTGGAATATGATTACACTTCCAGCCATCGCGCAGGTAAATGAATGGCTCATGTTGATGCAATGAGTCGAGCTCCTGTTGAACTGCCATGCGAAGTGGATGATGTGTCTGCAAATATAATGATGATTGACATTTCAAATGAGGATTTGATTTTGACGATGCAACAGCAAGATGCAAATTTACAACAGATTATTGATATTTTAAAAAGACGTATCGATTCAACACAGCGAGAGCAGCATGAGAAAGAATTCATTTTAAAGGGAAATTGGCTCTATGGAAGACATCATGATGGGAAAGATTTACTGGTCATACCGAAAGGAATACGATGGAGAATTGTGAGACTTTGCCATGATGATGCTAGTCATCCAGGTGTGGATGACACAATAAAACATATTAAACAACATTTTTGGTTTCCCCGATGTCGAAATTTTGTTAAGGAGTACATCAAATCCTGCGTTGAATGTTGTTACAATCGAAGTACGGCAAAGAAAGAATGTCAACTATATGGTATTGAGATACCAAGGGTGCCGTTCGAGGTAATACATATGAACCATCTAGGACCTTTCATTAGAAGCTGCAGTGGTAATGAATATATCATAGTGATCGTTGATGCACTAACTAGATATGTTGTAACTGTCGCTGTTAGATTAACGAAAACCTCTCTCGTCATCGTCATCACACACAAAAGATTGGAACACAAAACTTCGTTGCTTACAATGGAAGATAAATACAACAATAAATTCGACAACAAAATATTCCTCCATTAAACTAATTAACGATTTTCCGTTAAAAGACATCAGTGGAAATAAACTGTTTGCTGCTGCAACAGATAAAAATGTCAATATCAATAGCCACGAATTAAGCGCGTGTCGTGAGTCCAAGCACAGGCGAGTCAAGAAAGCTTGGCATTAAAAATCGCGGGTCATACGAAGTAAAGAAAGTTTTGCTATTTGACAGGTATGTCATTGGAGACATGGTAGGTGAAAAAAGAAAACAGCGTCGGTATAGCACAGTCATTAGCAGTGATAAACTGAAACCATGGTGTTCATTATTTCCTACAGTCGACGATGACTACGATAAAGATTACGATATTAACATATAGTAAACTTGTAACTCGAGAACGAGTTAATATCAGGATGGTCGAACTGTTACTCTTTTTTATTTTTATTTATTGCTCATATTGTTACTTCTTTTGTAGTATTGCTCATATGTATCTTTTCATGCTCTCATGCTTGTTATGCTCTCGGAGTGTAGTAGTGTAAGAATTATAATAAAGAAATGAAAGTAAGTTTGACGGGACACTCTTAAGTACGCGGATGTGTTTTATTTAAACGCGGCGTCTGACACTAGTTCGTAAGAGTTTTTGATGTCATAATCAAATGACATGAGTGGTTTTAGAATTATATAGATTATAAAAGATTAAATAAAATAATTTTTATTTGTATTCTATAAGACTATATTTTATAATAAATTCTTGTGTAATTCTAGATAGATCAAAAATATTATAAACTTTGTAGTAAATATTACGAAATTCTGATGGAAATTCGTTCGATATATTGTTATTGTCTATAAGATTTTAGATTCTAATATACAAGAAGCTTGAAATTTCACAATTCACAATTTTTTTTTACTGTTATTCTTTTATAAATTCAAATCTTTTTTAAGACTTCACAATAAAAAGAATCAGATCTAGTTTTAGTAATTTTAAAAGGAAGGATGATCAACCCTGATACTTTGGCAACTTGGTTAAAAACAATAATATTTTAAAGTGTGATAAATATTGATTTACAGAATTAGGTTTAAATTCCTCTCATTTTTTTTTATTAATTAATAAATTTAGAAATCTTTGGAATAGTCTTAAATCGTTTCTTTAACAAATTAAAAATATGTTTTATCATGTCTAATCACTTACCTATTTACTTTTTTTCGAAAAAGGGGTTATTAAAATCACAACTATGTTAGTTGTGGAACGTGCTTCAATATTTATTACAATTAAATATCAAAAAATGTACATTTTGGTGTTATATTTGTTCATTATAATGGTAAAAACGGGACCGGTTTGTTATAATTGTCGGGAGTATGGGCACATTTCGAAAAATTGTGCAAAACCGCAACGAAAGCCGCGTTGTTCAATGTGTTCAGGAAACCATGACACAAAAACGTGTAATAAACGAAATCCAGTAAATGCGATTGAAAAACCTGGTATAATAATTAAACAAATATATATTAACAATATCTTATGTAACGCTTTGATTGATTCAGGCAGTGACGTGTCTATAATTAAGCGTAATATAGCCATTATATTGAAGTGCAAACGAAGAAAATGTGTAAACACTTTAAACGGTTTTGCCGGTAGCGAATATTTGTGTTCCGAAAAGACCGATAAGTTGACAAAACTTTCGAATAACAAAAGTACAAGTGCGAAATGCTAGTGGTCGAAGATGATACCATGGCATATGACGCTATTATCAGTGTTGACTCATTGTTTGCGATAACACCCGAAAATTTTAAGTGCAACGAGAATTTTTCGGTAAACGAACAAAATGAGTTGCTTAATTTATTAAATAAATATTATGATTGTTTTGGCGAAAATCTAAATAAACTCGGTAAGACGAAAACAACGAAAATGGAGATCGCGGTTACATCTCCAACGCCGATAACAAAAAAACCTTACAAATTACCAATTTCTAAACAGGATGTCGTGGAACGAAGTGTTGACGAATTATTAGAGTTAAATATTATTCGAACATCAACTTCAGAATACCTGTCTCCTATTGTTCTTGTACCAAAATCGAATGGTAAAAAAAGATTTTTCACGACTTTGGATATGATGTCAGGTTATTATCAGATTGAAATTGCTGAATCATCGAAAAAGCTGACAGCGTTCGTCACTCATAATGGGAACTATGAGTTTAATCGAATGCCATTTAGCTTCAAAAACGTTCCGTCCATATTTCAAAAAATGATGAAACTTATGAAACCGCTGAGAGTTAAAGTGGTTAGTTACGTCGATGAAGTCATTGTGGCATCTGAAACAGCACAAGAAGGGCTTGATAATTTAGAAAATTTTGAAAATTATTCGTATTGAAGGCTTGACATTACTCTTTTCGATATTTTTTTTTCATGAAAAGCAGTGTATCGTTTTTAGGTCATCATAAAACCTGGTCTAACAAAAACCATTGCGATAACACAATTTCGTTTACCAACGAATGTAACAGAAGTCAGACGTTTCTTGGGACTAACAGGTTACTTCAGGAAATTTGTTCAAAACTATGCGAAAAATGCTCATCCGTTACACAGTTAACGAGAAAGAATATTGCTTTTAAATGGTCATCGGAATCTGAAAGTGCTTTCCTCAAACTAATTAAATTGTTAGCTAATGAGCCGCTTTTGGGAATATATGACATTAACAAAGAACAAGAACTTCATACTGACGCAAGTAGTATTGGACTTGCACCCCATAGCATATTTTATTCGGTTATGTATAGATGTTGAAAGTAAATATCATGGATATGAATTTAAAGTTTTAGCGGTAGTTAAAGCATGTCAATGTTTTCGAATGTATCTTTTGGGCACACATTTTAAAATTATTACGA
>NW_024033385.1:0-7914 GCF_002237135.1 Teleopsis dalmanni
CTGAGGTCTTGATGCAAGGTGGGATCATATCCACCCATGCTGTTGTCGTAGGGCTGTTGTTGATCATAACCGCCAGATCCCATGGAATAACCTATAGAATCTTGAGGTGGTGCTGGTGACATCATTGGAGTAGTTGTACCACTAGGTGGGCCGGCCATTGAATATGGTTTGGCTCCAGCTGCTTTCTGTGCAGCGTATAGATTTGCTCCTTCCTGAGCTTTACCAATATTCTTCTTGTATCGTATACGTTTATTGCCAAACGAATTAGAAACTTGTGACACCTACATGAAAAAAATCAAAAAATTTAAGATATTAGTATATTACTAAACTATTATTTTAGTCTGAAATACTTACTGTTATACCGCATTTACGTGCCAATTCTTCTTTGGCACGTTTACTCCAAGCATTAAACTCTTAGTATTTGTTATCAAAGTAACGCCCTCAAGGACTGAGGTCTTGATGCAAGGTGGGATCATATCTACCCATGCTGTTGTCGTAGGGCTGTTGTTGATCATAACCGCCAGATCCCATGGAATAACCCATAGAATCTTGAGGTGGTGCTGGTGACATCATTGGAGTAGTTGTACCACTAGGCATAGGGCGCCTTAGGAAATATGGTTGGATAAGCTGCTTCTTTTGCAGCGATAGAATTTGCATCTATCTGAGTTTTACCAATAATTCTTTCTTGTAATGTATCGTTTATGCAACTTTTGAAGATTAATTTATTGCCGATATCACTGATAAAGGAGGAGAAGTTTATCTTAGTTTATTGCTGGTGACTCATGGAGTAGTTTTAACACTGGCGTGGGCGGCATTGAATATGTTGGCTCCAGCTGCTTTCTTTGCAGCGTATAAATTTCTTCTTCCTGAGCTTAGAAATATTCTTCTTGTATCGTATACGTTTGATGGCCAAACGTTTTTATGTGAATTCATTGGAGAGTTGTACAACAGTGGGGGCATTGAATAGGTGAAGCTCCACTGCTTTTCTTTGCAGCTATAGATTGGCTTCTTCCTGAGACTTTACCAATATGTTTTGTATCGTATACGTTTTATTGTCCAAACATTAGAACTTGTGACCTACATGAAAAAATAAAAAAATTTAAGATATTAGTATATTATAAACTAATTTTTTAGTCTGAAATACTTACTGTTATACCGCATTTACGTGCCAATTCTTCTTTGGCTTCCATCAATGGATAAGGTTGCTCAAGTGACTAAGAAATTTCCGTATTTAGACTGACGCTTGCTTACTGAGATTTGCTTGATGCAAGGTGGGATCATATCCACCCATGCTGTTGTCGTAGGGCTATTGTTGATCATAACCGCCAGATCCCATGGAATAACCTATAGAATCTTGAGGTGGTGCTGGTGACATCATTGGAGTAGTTGTACCACTAGGTGGGCCGGCCATTGAATATGGTTTGGCTCCAGCTGCTTTCTGTGCAGCGTATAGATTTGCTCCTTCCTGAGCTTTACCAATATTCTTCTTGTATCGTATACGTTTATTGCCAAACGAATTAGAAACTTGTGACACCTACATGAAAAAAATCAAAAAATTTAAGATATTAGTATATTACTAAACTATTATTTTAGTCTGAAATACTTACTGTTATACCGCATTTACGTGCCAATTCTTCTTTGGCACGTTTACTCCAAGCATTAAACTCTTAGTATTTGTTATCAAAGTAACGCCCTCAAGGACTGAGGTCTTGATGCAAGGTGGGATCATATCCACCCATGCTGTTGTCGTAGGGCTGTTGTTGATCATAACCGCCAGATCCCATGGAATAACCCATAGAATCTTGAGGTGGTGCTGGTGACATCATTGGAGTAGTTGTACCACTGGGTGGGCCGGCCATTGAATATGGTTTGGCTCCAGCTGCTTTCTTTGCAGCGTATAGATTTGCTTCTTCCTGAGCTTTACCAATATTCTTCTTGTATCGTATACGTTTATTGCCAAACGTTTATTGCTGGTGACATCATTGGAGTAGTTGTACCACTGGGTGGGCCGGCCATTGAATATGGTTTGGCTCCAGCTGCTTTCTTTGCAGCGTATAGATTTGCTTCTTCCTGAGCTTTACCAATATTCTTCTTGTATCGTATACGTTTATTGCCAAACGTTTATTACTGGTGACATCATTGGAGTAGTTGTACCACTAGGTGGGCCGGCCATTGAATATGGTTTGGCTCCAGCTGCTTTCTTTGCAGCGTATAGATTTGCTTCTTCCCGAGCTTTACCAATATTCTTCTTGTATCGTATACGTTTATTGCCAAACCAATTAGAAACTTGTGACACCTACATGAAAAAAATCAAAAAATTTAAGATATTAGTATATTACTAAACTATTATTTTAGTCTGAAATACTTACTGTTATACCGCATTTACGTGCCAATTCTTCTTTGGCACGTTTACTCCAAGCATTAAACTCTTAGTATTTGTTATCAAAGTAACGCCCTCAAGGACTGAGGTCTTGATGCAAGGTGGGATCATATCTACCCATGCTGTTGTCGTAGGGCTGTTGTTGATCATAACCGCCAGATCCCATTGAATAACCCATAGAATCTTGAGGTGGTGCTGGTGACATCATTGGAGTAGTTGTACCACTAGGTGGGCCGGCCATTGAATATGGTGAGGCTCCAGCTGCTTTCTTTGCAGCGTATAGATTTGCTTCTTCCTGAGCTTTACCAATATTCTTCTTGTATCGTATACGTTTATGCAAACGTTTATGCTGGTGAACATCATTGGAGTGTTGGTACACTGGGTGGCGGCCATTTGAATTGCGTTTGGCTCAGCTGCTTTCTATAGCAGCGTATAGATTTGCTTCTTCCTGAGCTTTACCAATATTCTTCTTGTATCGTATACGTTTATTGCCAAACGTTTATTACTGGTGACATCATTGGAGTAGTTGTACCACTAGGTGGGCCGGCCATTGAATATGGTGAGGCTCCAGCTGCTTTCTTTGCAGCGTATAGATTTGCTTCTTCCTGAGCTTTACCAATATTCTTCTTGTATCGTATACGTTTATTGTCAAACCAATTAGAAACTTGTGACACTTACATGAAAAAAATCAAAAAATTTAAGATATTAGTATATTACTAAACTATTATTTTAGTCTGAAATACTTACTGTTATACCGCATTTACGTGCCAATTCTTCTTTGGCTTCCTCGAATGGATAAGGATTGCTCAAGTGACTATAGAAATATTCGTTTAAGATTTCCGACGCTTGCTTACTGGAATTGCTTGATGCAAGGTGGGATCATATCTACCCATGCTGTTGTCGTAGGGCTGTTGTTGATCATAACCGCCAGATCCCATGGAATAACCCATAGAATCTTGAGGTGGTGCTGGTGACATCATTGGAGCAGTTGTACCACTATTGGGCCGGCCATTGAATATGGTGAGGCTCCAGCTGCTTTCTTTGCAGCGTTTAGATTTGCTTCTTCCTGAGCTTTACCAATATTCTTCTTGTATCGTATACGTTTATTGCCAAACCAATTAGAAACTTGTGACACCTACATGAAAATAATCAAAAAATTTAAGATATTATTATATTACTAAATTATTATTTTAGTCTGAAATACTTACTGTTATACCGCATTTACGTGCCAATTCTTCTTTGGCACGTTTACTCCAAGCATTAAACTCTTAGTACTTGTTATCAAAGTAACGCTCTCAAGGACTGAGGTCTTGATGCAAGGTGGGATCATATCCATCCATGCTGTTGTCGTACGGCTGTTGTTGATCATAACCGCCAGATCCCATGGAATAACCCATAGAATCTTGAGGTGGTGCTGGTGACATCATTGGAGTAGTTGTACCACTAGGTGGGCCGGCCATTGAATATGGTGAGGCTCCAGCTGCTTTCTTTGCAGCGTATAGATTTGCTTCTTCCTGAGCTTTACCAATATTCTTCTTGTATCGTATACGTTTATTGCCAAACGTTTATTGCTGGTGACATCATTGGAGTAGTTGTACCACTAGGTGGGCCGCCCATTGAATATGGTTTGGCGCCAGCTGCTTTCTTTGCAGCGTATAGATTTGCTTCTTCCTGAGCTTTACCAATATTCTTCTTGTATCGTATACGTTTATTGCCAAACGTTTATTGCTGGTGACATCATTGGAGTAGTTGTACCACTGGGTGGGCCGGCCATTGAATATGGTTTGGCTCCAGCTGCTTTCTTTGCAGCGTATAGATTTGCTTCTTCCTGAGCTTTACCAATATTCTTCTTGTATCGTATACGTTTATTGCCAAACGTTTATTGCTGGTGACATCATTGGAGTAGTTGTACCACTAGGTGGGCCGGCCATTGAATATGGTTTGGCGCCAGCTGCTTTCTTTGCAGCGTATAGATTTGCTTCTTCCTGAGCTTTACCAATATTCTTCTTGTATCGTATACGTTTATTGCCAAACGTTTATTGCTGGTGACATCATTGGAGTAGTTGTACCACTGGGTGGGCCGGCCATTGAATATGGTTTGGCTCCAGCTGCTTTCTTTGCAGCGTATAGATTTGCTTCTTCCTGAGCTTTACCAATATTCTTCTTGTATCGTATACGTTTATTGCCAAACGTTTATTGCTGGTGACATCATTGGAGTAGTTGTACCACTAGGTGGGCCGGCCATTGAATATGGTTTGGCTCCAGCTGCTTTCTTTGCAGCGTATAGATTTGCTTCTTCCCGAGCTTTACCAATATTCTTCTTGTATCGTATACGTTTATTGCCAAACCAATTAGAAACTTGTGACACCTACATGAAAAAAATCAAAAAATTTAAGATATTAGTATATTACTAAACTATTATTTTAGTCTGAAATACTTACTGTTATACCGCATTTACGTGCTAATTCTTCTTTGGCACGTTTACTCCAAGCATTAAACTCTTAATATTTGTTATCAAAGTAACGCCCTCAAGGACTGAGGTCTTGATGCAAGGTGGGATCATATCTACCCATGCTGTTGTCGTAGGGCTGTTGTTGATCATAACCGCCAGATCCCATGGAATAACCCATAGAATCTTGAGGTGGTGCTGGTGACATCATTGGAGTAGTTGTACCACTGGGTGGGCCGGCCATTGAATATGGTTTGGCTCCAGCTGCTTTCTTTGCAGCGTATAGATTTGCTTCTTCCTGAGCTTTACCAATATTCTTCTTGTATCGTATACGTTTATTGCCAAACGTTTATTGCTGGTGACATCATTGGAGTAGTTGTACCACTAGGTGGGCCGGCCATTGAATATGGTTTGGCTCCAGCTGCTTTCTTTGCAGCGTATAGATTTGCTTCTTCCCGAGCTTTACCAATATTCTTCTTGTATCGTATACGTTTATTGCCAAACCAATTAGAAACTTGTGACACCTACATGAAAAAAATCAAACAATTTAAGATATTAGTATATTACTAAACTATTATTTTAGTCTGAAATACTTACTGTTATACCGCATTTACGTTCCAATTCTTCTTTGGCACGTTTACTCCAAGCATTAAACTCTTAGTATTTGTTATCAAAGTAACTCCCTCAAGGACTGAGGTCTTGATGCAAGGTGGGATCATATCCACCCATGCTGTTGTCGTAGGGCTATTGTTGATCATAACCGCCAGATCCCATGGAATAACCTATAGAATCTTGAGGTGGTGCTGGTGACATCATTGGAGTAGTTGTACCACTAGGTGGGCCGGCCATTGAATATGGTTTGGCTCCAGCTGCTTTCTGTGCAGCGTATAGATTTGCTCCTTCCTGAGCTTTACCAATATTCTTCTTGTATCGTATACGTTTATTGCCAAACGAATTAGAAACTTGTGACACCTACATGAAAAAAATCAAAAAATTTAAGATATTAGTATATTACTAAACTATTATTTTAGTCTGAAATACTTACTGTTATACCGCATTTACGTGCCAATTCTTCTTTGGCACGTTTACTCCAAGCATTAAACTCTTAGTATTTGTTATCAAAGTAACGCCCTCAAGGACTGAGGTCTTGATGCAAGGTGGGATCATATCCACCCATGCTGTTGTCGTAGGGCTGTTGTTGATCATAACCGCCAGATCCCATGGAATAACCCATAGAATCTTGAGGTGGTGCTGGTGACATCATTGGAGTAGTTGTACCACTAGGTGGGCCGGCCATTGAATATGGTTTGGCTCCAGCTGCTTTCTTTGCAGCGTTTAGATTTGCTTCTTCCTGAGCTTTACCAATATTCTTCTTGTATCGTATACGTTTATTGCCAAACGTTTATTGCTGGTGACATCATTGGAGTAGTTGTACCACTGGGTGGGCCGGCCATTGAATATGGTTTGGCTCCAGCTGCTTTCTTTGCAGCGTATAGATTTGCTTCTTCCTGAGCTTTACCAATATTCTTCTTGTATCGTATACGTTTATTGCCAAATGTTTATTGCTGGTGACATCATTGGAGTAGTTGTACCACTAGGTGGGCCGGCCATTGAATATGGTTTGGCTCCAGCTGCTTTCTTTGCAGCGTATAGATTTGCTTCTTCCCGAGCTTTACCAATATTCTTCTTGTATCGTATACGTTTATTGCCAAACCAATTAGAAACTTGTGACACTTACATGAAAAAAATCAAAAAATTTAAGATATTAGTATATTACTAAACTATTATTTTAGTCTGAAATACTTACTGTTATACCGCATTTACGTGCCAATTCTTCTTTGGCTTCCTCGAATGGATAAGGATTGCTCAAGTGACTATAGAAATATTCGTTTAAGATTTCCGACGCTTGCTTACTGGAATTGCTTGATGCAAGGTGGGATCATATCTACCCATGCTGTTGTCGTAGGGCTGTTATTGATCATAACCGCCAGATCCCATGGAATAACCCATAGAATCTTGAGGTGGTGCTGGTGACATCATTGGAGCAGTTGTACCACTAGGTGGGCCGGCCATTGAATATGGTGAGGCTCCAGCTGCTTTCTTTGCAGCGTTTAGATTTGCTTCTTCCTGAGTTTTACCAATATTCTTCTTGTATCGTATACGTTTATTGTCAAACCAATTAGAAACTTGTGACACTTACATGAAAAAAATCAAAAAATTTAAGATATTAGTATATTACTAAACTATTATTTTAGTCTGAAATACTTACTGTTATACCGCATTTACGTGCCAATTCTTCTTTGGCACGTTTACTCCAAGCATTAAACTCTTAGTATTTGTTATCAAAGTAACGCCCTCAAGGACTGAGGTCTTGATGCAAGGTGGGATCATATCCACCCATGCTGTTGTCGTAGGGCTGTTGTTGATCATAACCGCCAGATCCCATGGAATAACCCATAGAATCTTGAGGTGGTGCTGGTGACATCATTAGAGTAGTTGTACCACTAGGTGGGCCGGCCATTGAATATGGTTTGGCTCCAGCTGCTTTCTTTGCAGCGTATAGATTTGCTTCTTCCTGAGCTTTACCAATATTCTTCTTGTATCGTATACGTTTATTGCCAAACGTTTATTGCTGGTGACATCATTGGAGTAGTTGTACCACTGGGTGGGCCGGCCATTGAATATGGTTTGGCTCCAGCTGCTTTCTTTGCAGCGTATAGATTTGCTTCTTCCTGAGCTTTACCAATATTCTTCTTGTATCGTATACGTTTATTGCCAAACGTTTATTGCTGGTGACATCATTGGAGTAGTTGTACCACTAGGTGGGCCGGCCATTGAATATGGTTTGGCTCCAGCTGCTTTCTTTGCAGCGTATAGATTTGCTTCTTCCCGAGCTTTACCAATATTCTTCTTGTATCGTATACGTTTATTGCCAAACCAATTAGAAACTTGTGACACCTACATGAAAAAAATCAAAAAATTTAAGATATTAGTATATTACTAAACTATTATTTTAGTCTGAAATACTTACTGTTATACCGCATTTACGTGCCAATTCTTCTTTGGCTTCCTCGAATGGATAAGG
>NW_024033386.1:0-7913 GCF_002237135.1 Teleopsis dalmanni
CTGGCGATAAGAAAATATATTCTATTTATCATAATCTTGTAGTAAATGATGTCATTGTGTGATTAGGACTTTTTATTGCTTCTAGCTTATCCTTAATGCTTTTTAATACAGTATGTTATAATAAGAAAAATATTAATCGAAACAAAAACAAGAATCAGTCTTCAATTAGTTTTTGAGAAATAAAAGATAGGTCTATTCTTTCTGTTGGGGTAGAAAAGAAAAATCGATTTTTAGAAACTTAAGATCAATAATAAATAGCCATATTTAATCTCAGTGGAGTCAAAATGAAAGAATCCCTAAAAAAAACAATAAAGATAATGCAATAAATAATAAATTGTATATATTATTTTATTCTTTATTATATTTTATTCATATTCATATTATATATTTTTAGTATTTTTATAAGATTTATTTTAATATTTAAATTTGATTTATGTTTAATTTATTTTGAATTTGATTTAGTTTATGTGGAATTAATTTAATCATATCCAAAGGAATCTTAAAATAGTTTATATATTTATATAAAATTATATATAAAAAAAAATATATAATACACGTAAATTTTCGAGGACGAGGAGAATTTGAACTTAATTTAAGTATTCCTAACTGAAGAGGATAGTTGGAAAAGTATTATTTTTATTTTTTGATAAAATATAAAATTTTAACTGAAGATTATAACGTTTTCAATGATTAAATAAATGTTTACAATAATGGTAAGTGGTTTGCACATTCTCCTAGAATATACCATTGACAACTCAAATTTTAATATTTGATTGATTTTCAATCACTTATTCTATTTTTTATAAATTTATCTTTTTAACTTTTGCTTAAAATACTTTTTAGAATAAAAAAAATTGGAGTATTATGCTTCATCGATGAATAACAATAAACGTTCCATTTTTTGAACTTACTGTGAGCAACATAAATATTGCAAGGTACTTATTGTAACTTACTTGTTATATCTAAAACGTCATTGATAGCTCAAATGTGGAATCAATGGATCTAATAATCCCTCATTTGAAAGACGATTTAACTGACGTAAATAAGAAAATATATGTATAATTTTGTATAGTCATTTAACTGAATCAATTGTACTCTGAGATTATTTCTAAAACTATTAACAAATTTAAATAATGGAGCCGTCCATATATTTGCATGACAGTGAAGATTTAATTTCACTAAATAGTTCCAATATGTAGTTCTACAAACAGATCATTAAATAATTTATATAATAATAATAATAAGATTAATACTACTTGAAATGCTTAGATAATACTTAAAATTGCAACGATAGTACTTAGGCACGTCTTTTTGTATATGTAATAATACCTCAATAACCTTTATAACCACTTACAAAAGATTTAACTAATGAGGAGACTAACTAGGAGATTAGTTGTGTAACAATTGTAAGAACCGATAATACATATTTATACCACACATTCTATAGGATATTCGAATTTTAAACATTTTGCTTACATATGCTACGATCACTGTGTTATACATTTTTCTATAGGAGTTCTCATTATTTTTCAACACACTACGGTAATGATGAGATCATCTAAGGTAACGTAAATTACTGCCGGTAATTTTAGAATATTTAGGTTAACTTGGAGACACAATGCACTAACAGGAGTTAAAGGATTATAGTCCACTATACATGTAGTCTAGAGAGTGAAATAAGACTTCTATTGAACTTTAGTATTTTAGTTAATATTATGTAAAAAATCTACAACAACAAATTGCATATAAGTACTTACATACATTTAGTAATAGTTACATTTAAATTTCGTATGGATACAGTACTACTCAGTATTAACTTCATTTTTTAAGTACAGTTTGTCAACATTGTGTTTGCAAAACGAAAAAATGTTACAAATGTTTGTTAAATGCCCAATAAAAACGATTTAATTTTGAAATAAAAAAAAAATTAAAAAGTTTACAATTAATTTAAACATTTTTCTTTATATTAAACTAAAAATTAATCAAAAATATCGTTAGAACAATAAAATAATTCACAAAAACAAAAATAACACCAAATTTGTTGTGTCAACATTGTGTTTGCAATTTTGCAATTTCTTATTTTTAACGGGACAGAATACCGTTCGATGTGTCTGGGTTTTTCTGTTTGTTTTAATATTCTGCAAAAACTGTTCAATTTCTTTGTTATTTAATAAAGTAGAGTGTTTTAAGTGAAGGAATAACTAGAATACACGTGATTAAATATGGCCTGTAAAAGAACAAATTCAAATAATATTGAGTTATTATGTTATAATTACTACCTCGGTAAATCTGCTAAGGAATAAAGTCTAACGTTTAATATTAGGTTAAGAACAATTAATAATATCATAAACAAAACAGAAAATGAGGATTGCATTAGTTTAAAACCAGCAGGCCACCGTATTAAACCATTGTCTGATCGCCATATAAGAAGAGTATTGCGAATAATTGATAAAAATCCTTGAATTTCCTTACGATCATTGGCATTAGGTCTGGAGAAGCTATTTAATATTGTTGTTAGTCACAAGGCAATAAGAAAAGTGCTATTACAAAACATTTATTCTTCGTAAGTTGCACGTAATACACCGTTGTTATCTATTCAAAAAATTGAAAAACGATTTCAGTTTGCTAGCACACATTTAAAATATGTTTCAGAATACTAAGATGATGTGATTTCTTGGGACGAAGTGGAAATCAAGCTTTATTATAATGCATGACCCACACAAACATGATAATAAAGCATAATGTCCCAGAAAATCACATCATCTTAGTACTCTGAAACATATTTTAAATGTGTGCTAGCAAACTGAAATCGTTTTTCAATTTTTTGAATAGATAAAACGGTGTATTACGTGCAACTTACGAAGAATAAATGTTTTGTAATAGCACTTTTCTTATTGCTTTGTGACTAACAACAATATTAAATAGCTTCTCCATACCTAATGCCAATGATCGTAAGGAAATTCAAGGATTTTTATCAATTATTCGCAATACTCTTCTTATATGGCGATCAGACAATGGTTTAATACGGTGGCCTGCTGGTTTTAAACTAATGCAATCCTCATTTTCTGTTTAGTTTATGATATTATTAATTGTTCTTAACCTAATATTAAACGTTAGACTTTATTCCTTAGCAGATTTACCGAGGTAGTAATTATAACATAATAACTCAATATTATTTGAATTTGTTCTTTTACAGGCCATATTTAATCACGTGTATTCTAGTTATTCCTTCACTTAAAACACTCTACTTTATTAAATAACAAAGAAATTGAACAGTTTTTGCAGAATATTAAAACAAACAGAAAAACCCAGACACATCGAACGGTATTCTGTCCCGTTAAAAATAAGAAATTGCAAAATTGCAAACACAATGTTGACACAACAAATTTGGTGTTATTTTTGTTTTTGTGAATTATTTTATTGTTCTAACGATATTTTTGATTAATTTTTAGTTTAATATAAAGAAAAATGTTTAAATTAATTGTAAACTTTTTAATTTTTTTTTTATTTCAAAATTAAATCGTTTTTATTGGGCATTTAACAAACATTTGTAACATTTTTTCGTTTTGCAAACACAATGTTGACAAACTGTATGTGATTACCAAGTAGAATTAAACTAAAGTAGTGTTATGGAGCCCAATTATGGGGTACTGCAGCAGACTCAAACCCGGCAATTATCCAGCGTTTCCAATCTAAAACATTGCGAATGATCACAAATGCACCTTGGTATATAACGAATGAACAGCTGCATAAACAATTACATGTTCGGGCAATCAAGGAAGAAATAGCCAGTATTTTAAAGAATTACGCTCATCGCATATATATGCGCCCAAACCCGCTGGTTATACACCTGATGTCCCCTTCCAACACTTTTACAAGGCTGAGAAGGAAAACATCGAGAGATATTTTAGATATGTTTCACACACTGTTTTTTTAAATATATATGGATTTGTCACTGGGCATAGTCCATACGTGTCTTTCTTTTTTTTAGATCGTAATAATTATTATTACGATTTATAATTATATATATTACTTATTGTCATTCATACCTGACAGATTGTAATAAAATAAATGGATTACAAAAAAAAAAAATGAAACTCTTAATAAAGTTATGAACCAGTACAGTTTTTGCCATTACATATAGATATATTAATAGCATCAATAGAATATAATAGAACTTAAACTAGCAACAAAATTAGATGCCTCCAATTTATTAATCAGATATCATCGTTAATCGAAGGTGAATAACTTTTTATCACTAAATTATTTGTATAATTTCTGTTGGATCAAAAGACTTAAAACACTATACACTTACAAAAAAAATTTATTAGAATTTAAGAGATCAAAAAGAGATCCCTTCACGCAAATAGAAAACATTTGGAACCTTATCTGGTCTAACACTAGGTACTACAATTTTAAGTTGTGTACAAAATAGTCCAACAGTTGTGATAATTTTTATCACTGTGAACAAGGCGTACACGTAGTGATAATCTGATCTTAATGTAGTGGACTTGCTTAATCATTTTTCCTTCTAAATTATTTAGTTTGAAGAGAAAAAAAATTGTAGTTAATTTTGTTAATTATGTGGAACTGTATTTGTAGGGCTTCTGGCAGTACTTGCTGATTGCATATGAAGAACAAAATTCCAAGTCAGAAGTTGGTTGTGCGAATAAAGTTTGTAGCCACAAAATACGTTCAAAACACATTTCGTTGAACATTTAATGTGCAATTTTATTTGTCTTGCATATTTGGTGTTAATTGTAAAAAGCTAAGATATTTAACATATACCAATGGAATTAAAACCAGAAGCGCAAAAACTCAAAACGAACAAGATCGGTGCTAAATGATCACTTCGTTGCGGTGAGGACAAAAAATTACCGGTAGCAATAAATCAAACTATCAATTGAATTCCAAAAGTGATCATCACTAGTGCCAAGCGATTTCTTCGTTTGATTCCACGCACTAGTGGTTTTTGTGCACATTTGTGCAATTCATCGTACCCCGATCTACTCCGCTTCTCTGAGTATCAATGAAGCTACAATTATGATAGCATTAAATGGGCAGCAGAATGGAAAGGGGCTGCAGTGTAATTTCGAAGCAATATGCGCCAGTGTTTAAGCCGATTTACCAATTCAGTGAAACGAGTGATGCTCGTACGCACAAATAAATCATTGTAAGATCAAGTTGACATCCGTGCTATAAGCGGAGCACCGAGAGAAACAAACAGTTTTGAGGCAAATACTTGCCAATAATTCGATACTCGCAAAAAGGAAAGACACTCGAACGCATATAAATAATAATAAGAAACAGACGCGCCGCACCATCCGATCCTATCCGATCCGCAAAATTGCGACAAGCGAACGCTGCGACGCGACGCGACGCGGCGGCATAAATCAAGAAATACCTGCAAACAACAATTGACCAAACACGACGCAGCAACAAATTGCAGCACAATTGTATAGCCGGCGCATGTACTAGTGGCAGCAGTTAACCACAGTGTGGCATGATGAACTACTACGCTACTACGCTACTCCGAAATGCGCAAAAAGTGCACAGAGCAACAGCAACAGCAACAGCAACAACAACAACGAAAAGGAAAATTACTCAACGCAAATAAACGGTGGCAACATGCAGCCACTTATGGCACGTAAACATGAAAGCACATTAAATTAGCGAAATAGGATGACCAGCCATGATTTGCTGTAATTCGCTGTCTGTGGAATGCAGAAATCTGCACAAGGTTGATGTGGCAAAAGGCAGCATTTGTGGGTATTACAATTAGAGAAAGACAGCCAACAACAGCCAACAACAGCCGGCAACAGCCGGCAATAACCAACAGCCTTCTACATGGTAAATCAATAATTTATAAAGATTTTTACTCACTTCTCATCGCAAACTTTGCCAATCGCAGTCAACATGACTTTTGACGCTTTATTACTTTTCGATGCATAGTATTCGTATTACATAGTACATAGTACATACAGCATAAAAAGCAGTGGCAGATACATTTCTCCAAATATCCAAACTACCATAAATGCTTTGTATCCACTTTATATTATCAGAAGATATCTTGCAATTATCTTAGGTATGTTGAAAAAGAAGTGTACAAATACCATTACCATCGACATCGAAAAAAGTTAAATTGACTACAGAATGGGCAGTTCCCGCGATCAGATAAAATGTCAATTTGTACATAAAAGCTTCTACGTCTGAGGAATTTCAAAATGACCAACTGTTTGAAAAGGCATTCGAAATTTCAAAAATTCTTGGCAAGTGCTGAAATTAGCACCGACAACATGACGAGGTGTCGAAGTCAATTGCTGCCACCCGAGCGGTGATAAGTGCGTTCTGTGCCAGAAGCTTCATAATGCCCTTATATGACAAGTCATCAACATTTTTAGCCAGGATCAGTTAATGATTGCGACAACATTTTGTCCTGACAAAGTAAAATACGTTTGACTCATAAGCTGCGCTACAATTGTTGCTACTGCTTTCTGTAGTTTATTGATTCTACTTGCCGAGAATTCCATGATTTTAATTTGTATTTTAGGATATTTGCTAATGTTTTTTAAACGAGAACGAGAACGAGAAAGAAAGATTAAGCTTACATATCAATACAAAAATCTACTGATGAGTGTTATGTACCATTATTTTTAGTAACGACATATCTTTTTTCTACCTTTTCAGTGGGCTTAGCAAATCCACCTCAGCATAGTGTCGCTCCAAATCAAGCTCCACTCAGTGGTATTTTTTCAAATGGTCCTCCTTCGCCTGCAACACTAAATGCTCTAGTCTCCCAGCATAGGCTACTCGAACTGTCACGGTTTGGTTTGCGAGGATATGACCTGGCTCAACATATGCTAACTCAGCAAGGCGCAGTTTCGAAATTACTTGGTAAGCAAATTTATTAACAGTGACTCTATATAAGTTAATTTTATATTTTTATATAAAATTTTTACATTTTCTTGAAAAATGTAAATTGTAAAATTTATTAAAAACAAATAAATTTGTACTATAAAATTACATTTAGTTTAAAACACAAATAAAAGAAAACGCGGTTACTTCTTTGCCTACCTGATTGTACTTGTCTAAGCAGATGAATAAACCCAGCCTCCTATAATATAGTACACTGTGTGACCATATTATAGATAAAACATAAGCATATCTAGTTTATTAGGATCATTTTTCCCTTATATTTATATGGATTTAAAAGCTTTTCTTAATGTATAGATTTCAGTATACCATATAAACAATATAGATAAAGAAGCCCATAAATACTTTATAAATCCTCACTACAGAATATAAACAAAGCCATAAAATGTAAAGTTTTAAAGATTTCATTAATTTTTTTTGTTGGCCCCAGTGTGATTTTTGGATCGATTATAGTCTCATATACTCAGAAAACACTACTAAAAAATTTACGAATATTTGGACTAAACAGAAATGTGTTAAGTAAATATTCTGATGTGATCCACAGTATATAAAAAAAGCTCTTAGAAAAACATTGAGTTAAAAATGTCAAATATTATTAATATATTATAAATCAAACTATACTATCGTTTGCTCATATGTTATATAGATTAATAGATATTTCTATTTCTATGCTTCGCCCATTTTTTTGCTTTTAAGAATACACTTGTTGTTGACTTGTCCGCATATACCAGTGACTTATCCAATGAATATACTATCGCCAGTAGAATGTCATTTCTGGACATAATATGGTTATAGTACACTTCTTTAAATAACTCCTTGATTTCTCTGACAATATAACATGTGACATAATCTTGTTAAAAACAAAAGCCGTCCATGTCGTGCTCACACACATAATAAAAAAAAATTGATGTCCAAGAGACTGTACAGCATACCAATTTCTTCATTTTTAAACCAGTATGACCTAATTATGCTTCTAACCT